>NC_042493.1:114183054-114199518 GCF_005508785.2 Acyrthosiphon pisum
TCGTTATTATGTAAAAAATGAAGAGTGTTTTCATATCATTCATTCTACACATACAGCAATCGGTTACGGAGGCCGAGACCGTATAATTGCTGAACTTAAATTAAAATACGTGAATGTGACAAAGGAAACAATTATGGTTTATTTAAGTATATGTTCTGATTGCCATAAAAAAATCTTCAAATCCAAAAAAAGGGCTTGTATCAAAACCTATTTTACATTCGGCATACAACTCACGTGCTCGACTGGATTTAATAGATATGCAATAACAGAGCGTAAATGATTTCCGATTTATAATGAATTACCAAGACCCCCTAACAAAGTTCGTAGTACTTAAACCATTAAAAACAAAACGTGCGGAAGAAGTTGCACATAATTTACCAGATATTTATACAACATTTAGAGCACCAGCCATACTGCACTTAGACAATGGAAGAGTTTGTCAATAATACTATAAACGAATTTCATGCTATGTGGGATGATGTAAAAATTGTTCATGGGAAACCTTGACATAGTCAGAGCCAGAAACCTAGCTCTGGTTATCATCAATACCTTCTTTTATTAGGAATTGTCATCAATGACTAGTTATTGACGTTAATTCCTTACTATAAATCAGGCATTATCGTTATTGACTAGTCATTGTCAACACTGACTGAATGTCATCTTTTCCGGTAACATATATATGTAAACTATATTATAATGATAATTGAATGTCTGTTTGTTTAAGCAGAGGTGGTTTGACATTTTTCAGTAGCTGGTTCAACAATACCACCCACCCACCTACCAAAAAGTCATATTAGGTACAAAAACTACATAACCTAATTTTTATAACTTTTTTGACAATTATTATTTATTTTAAAACATGCTTAATAATTTCGATGGTATGATAAATTAAGAACCCAATTATAAGTAACCAAGTGAACGATTTGACATTACAAACATAGATATAAAACAAAATTATAGTTATCTAGCACGCTGACGCGCTGCACATAGGCGCAAGGGTAGAAATTTATCAGCAGCACGGAACCCCCTAACTAATATCTATACCGGCTGGCTACTAACAATACACAAATAAATTCATATAACACTAGGTAGTGTATTAAAAAATTTTAATTAAAATTATAAATATTTATTTGATAATTATATACATCCACACATTTTTAATTCAACTTTTACTCAAATACAAAATTTTCTTTAATTTTAAACAGGCAGTTTTTGGCAATAACCTTTTTTTCTTATCACCGAAAAGTATAATTTATAACGATTTGATGAAATAATTTTTTTTTAATTTGAAAACAAAATTCATAATTATAGGAATTAAAATTAAAAAAGGTGGGTAAATGGGTATCGCTCTGCTGTATAGTAAGTTACAAGTGAGTCACTGTATAATGGATGGCATTAAATTTGAATTCAATGGTATAATATCATTGTATAAGAAAAACGATTCTGAGCGAAAACGGTCAGTCAGCCTACTATGATGATATTAAGGTGACTATAGTAATTTATATATAACCTATTTACATGGAACCTTGTTTTAAATTTTCAATCCTTAGCTATAAAATTTGAACATTTTATAAATTTTTAACTACAAAATAATTATTACATTTTAAATTTGATATACCTATACAAATATAATTGTAAAAATATGAATTTCAAACGCTCATAAAAATTTAATTTGACTTTCCTATAGGCATTTTTCTTTCGAATCTTGTATTACATTTTCAAATCTTAGATTTAAAAAGAAAATTTTTTATGAACTTCTTACTAAAAATAATTTGCAAAATTTCGTGTTTTTCCCGTATTTTGTCAATATTTGAACTTTAAATGCTTATAAAAAAAAACTGTAACAACATAATAGGAGCTTTGTATTACATTTTCAAGTTTTTCTATCTAACAAATAAAGTTTTATTGACATTCATAGAAAAAAAAAACTAAAAAAGTTGGAAACTGAGTATATCCGTAAACAGCTCAAAACAAGTCAAAATTGTTTGATGTATAGAAAAGGTTAATATAAACATTCATTGATAATTTCATATATTTACGGTCATTTGTTTTTGAGTTACATCAAAAGCCAAAATTGATTTTGTCAAAAAAAATAACCAACACTAAAACTTTCTCTTTAAAACTACCCATTTTCCTAACAATCAAACACATTACACATATAAATATTAATAGGCAAAATAACAAAACAAATACAAAGATTTACATAACTCATGGCAGTTAAATACTATTTAATATACACATAGTATGTACAGAATATTATATGTATTATATTATTAATTATTTATAATAAAAATTCTAGTATCCTTTTTTTTATTGGAGTAGTTTAACCAGCACTTCAGGAGTAATTGAATCGTTTTTGTTGATCGAGAGCATAGCTAGACGATTAAATCTTCCCTGATAAAATTAAATACAACATTTATTCATTTTCAAACAGCAGAATCAGAGGTGGATAGGTAGTATTTATTTTACAGGGAAATATTTGAAGGGGCCCCCAAATTGGAAAAAAATGTATTAAAAAAAAAATGTATAAAAAAAAAACTTATTCAATCTAACACGTTTACCTATAAATAAAATGTTTCGTGCGAAACCGTAATTTAATTTGGTGTGGGGCTGGGGAAACGGCATTTGAGGAAAATGCTTTTTTCGGTTGTAAGGGATTTTTGAAAAATTTTGCGTAAGGTCGTACTAGTTCGTATAAGCTCTGAACTAAATATCTGCATAGAAGTTTCATATAAATAAGTAGTTTTGGAAATAAGGGCGGAGGGAGGTGGAGAAACGTTTCTATAGCCCCCACACAAATTCTTGTATAACTTCGAAAAAAAATGTGTACAAATTCCGTACTAAATATCGGCCAAAAAAAAATTTCAAAAACTCAATATAGGGGGGGGGGGGTTGGGGGACACATACAAGGATATTTCGGTCTTCGATTAACTATAAAAATTTAAAATACTATGTTAAAGATCCGTAAGCAAATTCTTGACTTGTGGTATTATTATATTGTTAAAAATAACAGTTAGTAATAATAATTAATATAAAAAAAATTAATTGTTTTAAATTTAAACTATTCCTATTTGGTAAATATCTTATTGTGCAAAAAACAACGTGTAGACCCGAGAGGGCCACCCAACATAAACATAGACGGGGGCCCCACAGGGAAAATCCCTTTTTCCCCATATCCATCCCTGGGCAGAATAGAGCAGAATGAATGAACATTTCATAATATTATTTAACGAATATGTTTAACATGGTCATTTACGATACTGCTATAAAAATAGAACCTATTTCACCGTATATTGTCGTTCACGCGAAATTCAACGATTATAACGTAATCGGTTTTTTTCTCCGTTGTCCGATCGAGTCGGTCGAGATAATGACAATAGTAATATGTCCGCACGCAACTAACTGACTGTGTACGATCAAATGTCTATTTTGATTTATATACGGCACCCATAATTTCGTCATGAAATATTTTTTCGTTGTTGGTAAAGTATAGTGTATACTCAAAAGTCAATACTCAATAGTCAAATTATTATGACGTATATTTGTGTATACACGGAAGATTAATAATAAGAAATTCATCAATAATATCACAATTTTTTTTTTGGTCCTGTGGGGGTTTGAACCCGACCCCCCCCCCCCCCCGTATGTACGCCACTGCACATATCTATCTATATGAATACTGACTAACACAATTTATTGAAATGAAAAAAAAATCTAATATTTCTTCTGTTTTTCTTTTTCTTTTGACTTAAACTATATTATTCTTCTTCAGACATTTCTTTACTAACACCTTCCATCTCGGAACTTTCCCCCCTTTTTCTGACCACGACATATAGGCACAAGAAGACTGTGCAGTACGATCAAGCTAAATCTAAAACCTACAAGGCGATTCAAGAATCAGAACATGGAGACTTCCACACTCAAGAGATATCGAAGCCAGTGCAACCAAAAGTATTCACGCCTGTCCAAGGAACGATAGAAGTAAGTCTGGTCGTTTTACCGTTTATTATTTTCTAATCTTATGCATTCGTTAATATATTTTTCTTTTATTGTGTCATAGAAAGCTCCGATTAGCAATGGCCATGGACATCAAAATCATAATGTGAGTATAATGTATTCAGGCATTTAGCATTTCACTTATTGAAATATTTAAGGGAATATTGTTATAATACTTTGTTCATCGCTGTAAATAAATAATTATATAATATATATTTATATGATTGATAATAATAAATAATAAATATTATAATTTTTGATTTCAGAAGTTGACAGCTCCCTATCATCCAAATCCAGGACTAAGTATATAATATTATTTATGAATTATTTCAACTACTTGGTACTTATATTAAATTTCTACTTATACCTACTGAATAATTTGCCTACAACACCATACCCAATGATTTATTTAACTATATAAGTTTTTGGGATATATCTTTATAGAAATAAATTATGATTAAATTAATAGTTACTTGTTAATTATTTTAATAGTCTTAACTTTATTCTCTATTTATAATTTATTTTGTTTTAATTATCCAATGATTAATATTATTTTGAACTAACTATTTTTTGATTAAAAAGGTAATACAATATTAATAATAAACGATTAACATAATTGTAATAAATGTAATAAATGTAATTGATTACCTATAGTATAAAAAATAAATTGTTTCTGTTATTTTAACTATATAAAGTTAAGACTATTTTTATTAATCTGAATTACTTAAAATCATATTAATTACAACACTAGTATATCACGTGGAACATACAATTTTAGAAAAACACTTATTATAAAATTAATTTTTCAACCAAAATCTAACTACTTGCATAATATATTTAAAAATAAATTATTCAGTTGACGATTTGTTATCTTCCACGAGAACGAATGGCTATTTTAGTTTTTTATTATTGAAAATTGTGTATATGTATACAGTAATGATAATAAGTATGATTTTCTTTTTTTTTTCTGTAGCGTGTATCTCCGCAACCTCATCCAACTGCGCCTCACCCAAATGTAAGTGTTAATAATTTAGTTTTTACCAGTGGCGTGGCGTGGAGTCGACAGTGGTGTAAGCAATCACCAAAAATTATACCCACCTATACCTTAATTTTTTTTTTTACCACCACTAAAAAGCAGCTTCAGTTTAAAATACTGATTTTACCTTACTATAATTAAATAATTGCGTACTTACAAATTTTACCTCTAAAAATGTGTCTCAACAACTTTTGGTTATAATATAACAAAATTAACAAAAACATATATATTTTTAATACATTAGCTATTTATTTTTAAATATATTTTAATAACAAACGAAACAATTTTTTTAAGTTATACATTCTAATGTAGGGATAATAGTGTTAATATAAATAATAAAAATAATAATAATAATAGTCCTGTTTTTTTTCTTAAATCTAATTTTTAGTTCCAAATTCTATTAGTTTACAAGTTCACTTATAAGACAACTCTATTCTTCTATTTTTTTTTTAAAAATCTTTAATTACATCATTATAAAAATTAGGTTCACACTTTGTAGTCATTAAAACTTCTTTTTCTATGGAAAGTAAAGATAAATTTGAAAGTCTATTTTGAGTTTAATTATTTCTTAAATAAGTTTTTATCCTTTTTAAAGCGGAAAAAGATCTTTCAGCAGAAGCACTTGTTGCAGGAATAGTTAAAATTAATGCACATAATTTAGTAACTTGAGGTAGAACAGTTGTTAAATCTGTTTCCCTCAAATATTCTAAAAGTTTATAAATATGTGTTTGATGAAACTGATCAGATGAATATATAATTGACAATTCACTCTTTAGCTTTGGAAATTCAAAATACTGACCATATGTTTGTTTAAGTGAACTAAATTTATCCTGAGGAAAATTATCTTTGTAATGGGAAAATTTTTCAAAATCAAGTAACCCCATAAATTTTAAGTTATATACTTCAGAAAATCGTTCATCAATTTTAACTAAAATAGTATCTATTATTTCATAAAATAAACGTTTATAGTTAATTTTTCTATCTTCTGATACTTGAACCATTCGACACCTTTTATTTCTGGATGGGATTATTTTATTTTTTTCTAAGTCATTTACTTCATTCCAAACTAAATTAAATTACTGCCTATACTCATTTAATTGTTTCTTAAATTCATTTATTTTTTGAGTACAATATGAAATATCAAACACTTTTTTTTTGTAATACATCAAAAAGGTACCTAGCTAAAGGAAGTATTTTTCCAAAAATGATTAAATTAAAATTAAAATCAAAATCTTCTAATGTCAAACAAAAGCCTCTAGCACATATAATTGATTCGACATCCCATTTGTCAGCGTTTTCTACAATAGACTGCATTAATTGATTAATTTCTTTTTTATGTTCAACCATAATATTAATTAATCTACTATTATAGTTCCACCTTGTTGGTGCAATAGTTGGAAACCGGTTTTTAACAATTAAATCTAACTCATTTATTCTTTTTGTACTATTAGAGAAAAAAACCGCAAACCCGTTTAGATTTGTAAAAAATATTTTACATTCCTTAATATGAGACACTGACTGCTTAAGAACTAAATCAAGTTTATGCGCATAGCAATGAATATACATTGCATTTTTATATTTCTGTTTTATCAAAGTCTGCAATCCATTATGAGAACCAGACATAACAGCAGCTCCATCATATGTCTGAGCAACTAATTTGTTCTCTTCACATATATACTCTGGAAGTATTGAAAAAAAATGATCAGCCAAAGATTTAGCTGACCTATCAGCACTAACATCAGAAAACCCAATAAATCTCTCTTTAACACCTTTGTCATTAACATATCTAAATACTGTTGTGAGTTGTGATCTTTTTGTAATATCAGTTGTTTCATCCGTGATTACTGCTAAGAAGTCAGCATCTTTAATTTAATTTTTAATTTTTGTAATTATAACGTTTTTTATTGAATTAATTAAATCATTTTGTATGTCATTTGAAAGGCCTGTAAAAACAGTAGAATTTGAAATATGGAATTTTAGTTTATCATCAACAGAAGAGAGTAAATTAAATGTTTCAACAAAATTACCTTTATTTAAAGAACTTGATTTTTCATCATGACCTCTAAAAGCTAATTCTTGTTTGGCAAGGAAACAAGTGATATCAATTAATTTACTTATAACATACCTATTATTATCTACTTTTTCATTATGTTTATTTATGTTTTTTTTTAAATTTTCACTTAAACAAATATCTATCCTATTATTCCCAAAAGTTTTTAAATTTACCAAGGCTTGAATGTGTAGCTGACTTAATTCGTGTCTAGTTTTTAACCCATGATAATTAGACATATCAGTAAACCCATATTTTGACCAAATATTCGATTCACTATGTGAAAAGAGCAAACAGGGCCAACAGTACAATTTATCCGAACAACCACAAAGCCAGTCACATGTTTTATAAAAACATTCATTAAAATATCGGTAACAATTTTTAGTTTTAGATTTCAAATTAGGTAATTTAGGAGTAGGCCTCCCTCTCAAAACAATATCCATTTTGTCTTCATAAGTATGCGCGCCAAATGATTTTACCAGTAACCTATCTATATCACAGTGGAAGTTGGACAAATTGTCTTGTTGAGGTAAAAATTGAGTTGTTGGTGGTGATTCATTGTTTGAAACTGATGATAATTTTGTATCATTTGGTTGATAGCTAGTAAATGTTTTTGGTGTGTTAAAAAACAATGGAAGTCCTTGATTTATTGAAACTAAATTTCCTCCTAAAACGTTAATTAGAAAATATATAGGTAATACATTTATACAAATTATGTTTTGAAACATTAGAAATTTTATTTAACTAATAAACTGTTATGTTGTATTTAACTTTATATCATTTGAAATAATTGATTAAAAAAAATAACTATATATTATTACTAGTAATAATAAAATAATTGTTCTAATACATTGTATTAGATTTGGATCAATATATTTTTATATAAATACATTTCTGAAGTATGTTATTTTAATAAAAGCACCGGATTTAGACACATCGTATACATTTTTTTTAATTTGAGCTCCCGTACTCATGTCTCATGTGTACTACAGAAATACTTAAACTATAGATGTTGTTAGATTGTATGAGTAGGTAATTGATAATAAAATTACTCTATAACTTATTTTATTATTGACATACTTTTTGATCCAATATCAGTATTTTGTGATGAAGTTGTGGATTCTGAAATTGGTGCAACAGCAACAGCAACACTAATTTCGTTTGACCCGACGTTTTTATTGATTGCTGCAATGATGACAAACACTTAATATTAGCGGTTAAATAATTATTATCATATAATATGTAATATGTTTGATGTTTAAGTCATTTCAATATACCTACATAGTACATATTAACTTTTACAGTCATTAACAACTAGAAGACATTTAGAACATATGAAGTTATTACTTACATGGCGTTTTTGAGAAATAGTTGCTTATATTTTTATTTGTAAGTTTTGACCTTCGTACTACACAAGAAGCTATATGCAATAGCCAATTATAACTGCTCATATTATTTTCTTGTTTGCCACACTCACAAGTAATAAAATTAACATCTTTAACATGATCACTCATCATAAAATAATTAAAAATATAAATATTATACAATGCCTTAATTGAAGTTAAAAAATAAATTAACTCATAACTGTAATATTCTGTAAGTCGTAACTATTAAATAAAGTCAAATGGTCATAACAGACAATAGTGGCAGTGTTGCACTGTTTGTCATACCAACGCAATTGGTAAAAATAAAATAAAGTGAAATGTCGATTAAAATCACGATGATTGCTGATTGGTCGTGTATCATATTTGAAAATCGCTTATATGTCAGTACCACCACCGCGTATACTATTCCGCGTGCTAATTCCAATACAAACAATTTATACTATAAACTGTAATAGTCTAATTTATAAAATAGGAAAGGGAATTGAAATCGCTTACACACACATCGCATTTCTCATGTTTATAGAAAATGCATAGATGAGCCGAACATGCGTGCTCGGACTGCGGAAGTTCGGGGGACATTTTACCGAGTATTCTTGGCTTGTAATGAACCGACACGACGACCGAAACGTTCAAAAACAACGAATAACGATGTTATTTTTAGACTAACAACAAATAACAATTTATAAATATAAAATTATAAAATCAATGAAAAAATATTATAATAAACAATAATATTATTTCACATTGATCATGGCTAAAATTTAATTTAATTTGGTCATTTAAAAATAATACACCCAAAAACGTTTTACAATAAAAAGTGTAAGCAACGCTTACACTGCTTATATACACGCCACGCCACTGATTTGTACAATCATACTGTGTGGTCATTGCGATCAAAATGTATTTTTCCGTGTTGTGCCTGCGACGACACCGGACGCCGTTAATGCAACGGCATCAACATGATTCTATTTATTATTGAAATAAAAGTCATCTTTACCAATTTTATAATAACCAGTTATTTGAACAACAGTTAATGGAACTAACTGTATTAAAATTAATGCCATTTAAAGAAAATTATGAAATATTGTACAACGATTTGTATGAGCAACATGAAATTTTAAAAAAAGAGAATAAAAACATCAAGAATGAAATAATGTCACTAAAAAAATCTGTTTTTTAATATAGAATAATCAATTAATCTCTGAGACATAGCTTAAAAATTCTTCAAAAAAATTTGAAAACTACAAATGTATCTCTTATAAAATTGCAAAATACTACAAATAAGCAAATAAAATGTCTAACTCAGAATAAAACTCGTGTTATTGAAATAAAAGCAAAAGATTTTCTGTCAAAAATGTTAACACCAAATCAATTGGATCATATAATGAAAAAAAAAAACATGTACACTGGACACGAGAAGAATCAGCGAAAGCTTTTACCTTAAGATATTTCAGCAAGCGAGCTTATGTATTTGTCAAGAATGAACTTCATTATCCTCTTCCAGATAAATAAAATTGTATACCTAGGTACATTGTTCTATAATCTGTATTTTACAATACTAAAATTGTTTTATTTATATTTTTTTTCTTAGGACTTTCATCACTCCAACGATGGGCAAAAGGTATTTCAATGAGAAATGGTATCCTTCATGAAGTTTTAAAAATAATGCAACTCAATGGAAATGATTTGGCTGATCATGAAAAATTGACTGTCCTTATGTTCGACGAAGTAAAGGTTTGCAGTACAATTGAGTACGACTCTCTTCATAATGAAGTTCTAGGACTACATAGTCAGATGCAGGTTGTGATGGCACGTGGTATAGCTTCATCATGGAAGCAACCTGTTTATGTGGACTTCGACCAAAAGATAACAAAAGAGACTTTATTTGACATTATAGAAGAGCTTGATCTAATAGGGTTCAAAGTTGTGTTCTGTGTTAGTGATTGTGGTGGTAATAATGTTGGGCTATGGAAATCGTTAAATATAAATTATGAGCAACCTGTTTTTGAACTTCCAAATGGAAGAATGTAGCTTATGTACCAGATGCACCACATATTCTAAAACTTACAAGAAATTGGCCATTAGATACTGGGTTTAAAATAAACGATAAAATAATAAATAAGCAACCGTTAAATGCATTAGTTACACTCATGTCTACTGAGCTTAGTGTATGCCACAAACTTTCTAAGGAACACTTAACGTGTGAAGGCCCTCAAAGGCAAAAAGTAAAATTAGCCACACAGCTCATATCGCATACAACAGCTACAGCTCTACAAAAATATAGTGACAAACTAGGTGTTGATAGTAAAATAACTAAAGACACTGCTGAATTTTTAGAATTATTAAACAACTGGTTTGACCTTGCCAACGTGTGCCATCCAAATGACCATAGAACTCCATTCACCACTCCATATGGACTATGTTTGGAAGAACAAGATGCACTTCTATCTAAAGTTTATGAAACAATTTCAAGTATGACATGCACTGGTAAAAATAATATGTAATTGTTTCATAAAGCTCTCCTAATGCAAATAAATGGAACTTGGCAGCTTTTAAATATATTAAAAGAACATGGATTAAAATACTTATTAACCTCTAAAATCAATCAGGATGCACTTGAAAATCTATTTGGTCAAGTTCGGTCAAGAGGGGGTTTAAATGATCACCAATCACCACTTAATGCATTATACAGACTAAGGATGATTATTTTAGGCAAAAACCCAGGCATTGTCTCAACTTCTTCTAATAAGTACAAGTGACAACAATCAAGAAGAATTTATAGTAGCAAAAACCATAAAGCATATTAATTTAACTATAATAGAAAAACAAAATAATGAAAATATTGATGACTCAGATACTGACATAAACAGTGATGACAGTGAAAAAATCAAATATTAATGAAATGACAGAAGACGCTGTTGAGTATTTAGCTGGATAGATTGCTGAAAAATATAGGCAAAAATTTCCTGAACTCGGTTGTACTACAACAGAATCAAAGATTAAATCAATAGATGAATATGACTATCTACTTCCTTCGTGGATTGATTATTTATCATATGGTGGCCTGATAGTCCCTAGTAATAACTTTAAAAAACACATTTTTAGAGCTGAAAGAATTTTTAAAAAAATTACCAAGCAGAAAATCCCTAAAGGACCAGTTGTAGTAAAACAACTTTTACATAAAATAATGAATATAATGGATATTGAAGAAAAGTATAGACCAGTTATACATACATTTATAAGGCAAAGGATCTTTATTCGTATGTAATATGCAAATAAAAATCATCAAATTCTAGTTTCAAAAAGGAAAGCAAAATTACAATTACAAAAACTTCAAAAGCTGAGATAACTTATGACATGAAAATTTATATAACTCTATATTTGTTTATTGTATTGTGTTTTTAAATAAAAATAATAAAAATTGTTTTGTATATTCTGTATTTATGGGCTGTGTTTTTATTTTATTATTACAATACTACCTCCTCCAATGTATTTAATAAAAATATTATAATTTTAGGAATCATTTACATAAATATAATGAAAAATATTTAGTATAGAAAAGGTATTTATAAATAAAATTCAATAGACATTGTTATAGAATATTTGTCTTTTTTAGATAATATATATAGCTTTATTCTACACTTAGAGCATTACGTACCTAGCCCCACTCACAAGTACAGTAATTAAGCATTTTAGTAAGTACGAAAATCGAAAGATCAATGAAAATAAACAAGTGTCGTGTACTGCGGTAGGCATATTGTATTCGTGCAATAGTCGTGGTGTACGGCAATGACGTCACATGGCGGGGAATGAATGCCGCTTAAAAAAATTTTAATAAAAATAGTTGAATATCAATTCATTTTTTTATTATTATAGAAACCTATACGATTATAGTATATTAAACCTGCTAATTGTGTGCATATACCAGTAGAAGTAGTAACAATTAGTGCATATTATAAAGTATAAAGAACAATTTACAGAGTATAATTAGCAGGGACGGACTATGTATGAGGCCAATCAGTAATTTTTTTTTACTTGAGGTCATGATTATTGATGTTTTCAGAGACATGTTATGAATGTATGATTACTTTAATTTAAAAGGAAAAAGTAACTTGAAATACACAAGGTTTGATTAGTTAAATATCAATGTATATTTTTCGAAAAACATTTTAGTTGCATTTCCCAAATTATCACACAAAACTTGATTGTTATATATATTATATTATATTGTTATAATATATTTTGTATAGGTAATTAAAAATAGCCTAGTATGTTACTTTTAAAATTTTTCTGAATCGGTATATAAAGTAGTTTGTACATTTTCACGGTTTTAATAAATTTCGTAAAAATGTGAGCTTATACCTACCTACGCTTATACTACAAAAGAAAAAAATGCACCGTTTAATTATGTAACCAGCCATGTAGGTATTCATATATTTTAATTGAATATTGACACTTATAACTTATAATGATGGCAAGTAACGATAATTTATAATATTATTATAAATTATAATGTAGTACCAATGTTTCTATACGACTGTTATACACATACGCCATTATACGGTAACTATTAAACATTATTCATTATTACCAAGGTATATAAATATAATATGTATACAAAATGGTATAATATTATCATTAATTAATTACAACGATTAAATTAGTAATAAACTAATAATTAATAACATAGTAAAATTACTGACGAATAATTAAAAATATGTCACAATAAGAGTGGTAGGTAGGTATGTCTAGAACTTGAACCGATCCATTTCGTTACATCATACAAAGAAGCGTGCTGTAGGTATCCTACAGTTGAAAGACAAAAGAAGTTTTAAAAACGCTGCTGAATTATTATGAATATTGAATACCTTTAATTATTTCTGTGGTACGATTTTAATTCTCTTAAATTTATAAAAAGGTATGACTATTATATTTTACTGAATAATATACTTATCTCTTTAAATTTAATTTCTTGGTACTCTTCGGCACAGTATCTTAATATCATATGGATTTTTTTTTAAAAATAGGGGCTGATAGTTGTAGGTATATCTAATAATATTGTAATGTACTTATATGTTAACTTACTAGGTACCTAACTACCTATAGGTAAAATATAATTTATAATATAGCAACATAGTGTCATTATGGTATTTCTTAAATATTAATCAATGTAATTTTATTTTTATTAACTTATATTAAACATTATAATGTTATACTTATTATAGAATATAAGCTTTTTTTAAACATGCATAATATGTATTTGCAACTTGCTTGATCTTTAAAGCTTAAATGCATATAAGTACTAACTAGTAACTAATAGTGTATAATCAAGAATTAAGTAATTAAATTAATTAAGTAGGTAGGTAGGTAGGTAGGTACCCATATCAAATATAATTGTTTTTCAAAAATACCATTTTCCATAATCTTTTCCTCGGTAGATAATACCTATATTATTTTGATTAACTAATATTAAATTATTTTTATTTTTATAATTCACCAAATATTTTTTTTTTTTAATGAATAATAATGACTAGGGTTCGGGACTTCTTGCACTTAAAATTATCGAAATATGCATGCAAATATGCAGTCAAAATCGTCAAAATATGCTTTAAAATATGCAGCCACATTTTTATAAAATTTTTTAAAAAATGCTTAAAATATATTATTAATAAATCATTATTATAGAAAAAAAAAAATCTAAAAATTAGGTAGGTACTTAATATAATAAAAAAATTTTTACACGGGTTACTCATCCCTCATCTGTATCGTCTTCATGCTCATCTATAACATAAAAAAAAAACATTAATAAAGGTGTTATTATGTTTAATAAGTTTTTTCGTAATTTTACCGTTAAAATTATTGCACTGTATGGTAAGACATTTTCTTATGTTCTCAAATTTCAAATTTGAATGCACGGCGATTATCGGTCAGCATATTTTTGTACATAGAGAAAGAACGATCAACGTCCACGGAAGTGATCGGTGCGTACTTAAAATATATTAAATCGTTCATTGTCATATCTTCAGGTAATCCGTCAAAATTTTCTTGATCCCCCGACAAAATTTTTGAAATTTTTATTAACAATATTGATAGCCTTTATTTTTATTTAACACATTTTCTATTTTTGTTTTTATCGACATTCCTTGTTCACCGTGTATTTGGGTTAATCTTAACCTTGCATCCTCATACCAATGAAATAGAGCTAGCAAGTGATAGTCCTTGCTTTTCAGACTCGTTATTGTGTTAGGCAATATGCAAAATTTGATTTAATAAACACTAATTGATTTTATGTTTTTTTTGTCCATAATACCTTTTGTGCTACTTATTAGAGACGCATCATTTTCATCGATAGAGTTTAAATGACTGTATTATCAAAATGTTCACCATAATAGAGACAAGCTCATCCATGTACCCCATCTCGTTAAATTGGCTCAGGTGGGAGTGTTAATGTGGAGTCATATTTTAAAAATTGAATGCGAGACGGGGCTTTACGAAACACTTTCTTTACATTGCAATAATTTTATCAATTTTAGGGTTATTTATACGTACTGTTTCAGTCACTCTATGAAAGACATGAGCCAAACATGTCACATGAATAATTTTGAATACCTATAGATTTTTTATTGCATCTCCGGACTTTACCATATAGGGTGCAGCGTCGGACAAATACAACAGAACATCATCATGTCTTACTCCTTTCGGCCACAGAATATTCATCGATTTATCAAATAATTAGAAAATCGTCGTATGGTTAGCTTTTTCCAACTCTTCTACGTGTAACAGAAATTGTTTACCGTAATTATTATCTTCCAATGTACCTACAATGACATTTGCTACATATATACCGGTTACCTACATCAGTCGTTTCGTCAATGCTAACCCATATTTTTTTTCCATCAACGTAATTACGAATTTTGTTTATTGTATTTTTATAGACTTCCGCTTACCCACAAATAATATTTTTGAATTACAACAGAATAACTAAAATTGTTATTAATTTCGTCTAAATTTGAATTTAAAATGTCTGTGAAAAAAAAACTGTTTTTAATAATTATTAGATATTTTGGTTACAGTATGAAATATTTATGAGAATCCTTGTTCAAGTTTACAATCCTTAGCTATAAAAAATAAAAATTGAATATCTTATAATTTTTCAACTACAAAATAATTTGAACATTTTCGAGATTCTGATAAATGTTGTCAACTTTTGAACTTTAAATATTTATGAAAAAAAATTGGATAACTAGATAACCTTGTATTACACTCGTATTTTCAATAATTTCGACCAAACGAGAAAAAATTGATTGGCATTTATAGAAAAAAAAAATTTTAAATGCTTAGGTATATCTTAAAACGAGTCAAATATTTTATTCTGAATATAAAATGATAGATATGTTGAAACTTTCAAGTAACTGCGGTTAATAGTTTTCAATTACAATAAAATAAGAAAATCGTTCCATCAGGATTTATTAATTTACGGCCTACGGGTGAGTATCCAATGATTCCAATGTCTAACTTCAAATTTTTTTTTAAAAATGAAAAAAATCTTAACCTCAAAATAGAAGCTGGAGTAATACAGACCAATATAACTGATCATTTTTCCACAATTATGTCTATTGAAATAAAAAATAAAAAAAAGGAAGTTACTAATAAAAATGTTAAAATAATAAATTATAAAAAATTAAACGAAAAGTTTAAAAATGAAATGTGGACTGAGGTGTTTAATTCAAGTGATGTAAACAACAGTGTAAACATTTTCATAAATAAAGTATCTCAAATAATAGATTCTTCAACAACAATAAAATTGGAAAATTGGAAAACTCAAAAAATAAAAAGATAAAAGAATGGATGACACAAGGCTACTATGCTCTGTACGCCATAAGCAAGAATAAAATTATCCTTAAAAGCAAAAAAACACCCAAATAATGCTAAACTTGTCTCTTATTATCACAAATATAAAAATAAATTTACATCTATATTAAGAGCAGCAAAAAATA
>NC_042493.1:114201315-114202924 GCF_005508785.2 Acyrthosiphon pisum
GAAGGTTCAACTTCTACTAATTTCAAATTATTTAATGTATTACCAGTAGACCTACTATTCAAAAAAATTGCTATCTTATGGGTAGTAAATAACTCAAATAACTGGTTAAATCTAAATAAAAGAGAAACAGTAGCTTATGATGCAAAAGTTATTTATTTTAAAAAATCATTTGGTCAAAAATTCGTGGACTACCTTGGTCCAACCTATTTTAATCATATGCCTATAATTAAAAAAAAAAAACATTGTATGTAAAATTTTTAATGCCAAAACATTAGTTGTAAAATGGTTGTTTATGTCTCTAGATCAATAATTATTTATATCTGTAAATGAAAGCTCTGTTATCTGTTTTCTTTTTTTTCTTTTAAAAACCTAATCTATAAGAAATAATTTACTGTATTGTAAGGTTCATAATAAGTATATATTCACTTAAAATCAAAATTTTTAAAAAAAAAATGCTCATAAATAATTTATTTGAATTTTTTTGGTTGTGAAATGTACAATTTTGTATTGTACATACTACAATGTATACATATATATTAATATATATATATATATATGGGTATTGTATAAGATATTCCATCCCCTTTCTAAGCACTCTCCCATTTGTGTACACTGACGAGGGTTGGAATATCTATATTGTAACCACCGGTGACTCACCTCTGAAAGTTTTAGACACAATATGTAATTGAACACCCTCGGGGGTTGACGCTCAAATACTGTTTGCTCAGTCGATTCCCACGATCAGGGGACGCCAAAAACATATATGTATATATAGCATGTATAGTATATATATATTTATAACCATGTATGTGAAAGCAAACCTTGTACTATGTACATACGATAATGCATATATATATATGGGTATTTTAAAGATATTCCATCCCCTTTGTAAATATGTAGGCACCCTCATATTTGTGTTCACTGATGAAGGGTTGAATAACTATATTGTAGCCGCCGGTGACTCATCTCTGAAAGTTTTCTATGCATGTTATTGATCAACCTCGGGGGTTGACGCTCAAATACTGTTTGCTTGGTCGATTCCTACGAAGAGGGGCCGCCAAAAACATGTATGTATATATAGCTTATATAGCTTATATAGTATATATATATTTATAACCATGTATGTGAAAGCAAACCTTGTACTATGTACATACGATAATGCATATATATATATATATGTCACCGGCAATATAGATAATTCCGGTATTTTGCAAAATACCTAGGCATTATCTATACTGTCGACCTATTTTAGGCAATGTAAATAAAACTTATGATTTTCAATATTACTTTATACATAACCTAGGTATTTTATAAAATACCTAGGAATTATGTAAAATACCAATTTTTTTTAGGTAAAGTAAAAAAAAAATATATCATAATATTTTACAATATTAATTTAGATTCTTATAATTATTATATATTATTACTCGTATTACAAAATTTAATTTTTATCTATTATTATTATATTTTTATACAAAGGTATTGCTATATTTTTAATATTATTGTTATATTATGTACTATTATTTATACATTTTACTTAGCTACTAGCTACTTATTACAACATGTTGTACAAAATGGCATTTTGAAGTGTACAAAACATTATTTTTTA
>NC_042493.1:114204298-114210912 GCF_005508785.2 Acyrthosiphon pisum
AAAATAATTTCTATCAACTCATTATATCGTTCATCAGACAAAAAATTAGTATTTTTAGCCAAATTTTTACGATTTGTATGTAGTTCGTCGTAAAACTTTGACATCATATTAATCGTATCCATAGTAATGCCACACAGCGACGAGACACGTAAATGACGATAATGTAATCAAATTATACGTACGTCAATATAGTTCCTCAGAATTATTATTATAGTAGAATAGGAATTTTAATCTTTTATTGCATCAAATCAACCCGGGGACACGGTACGCGCATTTAAGATAAACGATAAGTAAAGTCGCTGGTAATAGTGATACCCAATTTTGTTTATTTTTATCATATTTCCTTCTCCACGTCGGGCATTATACATAATACCTAGGCAAAGCCCGTATTATATATATTTCCGAGTGATTTTTGGCATTTTATATAATGTCTAGGTATTTTGCAAAATACCGGATTATCCATATTGCCGGTAACATATATATGGGTATTGTATAAGATATTCTATCCCCTTTGTGAATATGTAGGCACCCTCATATTTGTATTCACTAACGAAGGGTTGGCCGTCCATGCGATATTATTTGTAAGTGCATCCTACAATACTTGGTATCCTCAACAATTATTAACATCGCCGACCACTATCGGTTTTAAATACCTAGTGCTTAAGATTTTAAGCATCATTCGCTATTACCCAAAGTAAAAAGCCGATGTCTAATTCAGCATAAAAAAAAAACAAGATCGTATAATATTTTATAAAATAAATAATAATTTATTTTAAGCATCAATCACATCGAGTATCGACCATCTTATACTTGAGATTATACGCAGGGTTTTTTAACGATTATTAATCGATGACATAGAATTTTGTTAAAACGAAAAAAGACGTGCTTTTTTTATTTTTAACTGGCAATTTTTTTATAAAAATCACAACATTTTTAATCACGCAGGTATACAAATAGCAAAATCAACTTTATTTTTTTCAAATGGTATCTACCATACTTTTTAATGGATTCCGGTAAAGCTTTTTTTTTTGTAAATTTTGATAGTCAACCGGCCGCCAGCAGTGGGCGCCCGGTGAGCGAGTTGAAAAACACCGGCAACGACAAATCCTCTACTTCAAAGCAGAATTAGATCGAGACCATCTAATCTGCCACATTGAACAGACCATCAGCAAAAAATCGAAGCTACTCTTAGACTCTGGGAGTGAGCTTAATCTAATAAAAAAATCTTCTCTCGCAAATCAGTCAATCGTGTATGAAGATGTCATCTATCATCTGAAAGGCATTAATGACCAGATAGTACACACACTGGGACAAACACAATTGGAACTATTTATCGAGGATAAAATTATAGTTGCAATGTTCCAAGTAGTTGATTCTGCATTCCCAATCCCAAACGATGGTATCCTCGGACGGCCATTTATTGTGGAAAACAAAATCATTCTGAATTATCAGACTAATGAAGTCATCATTCCTGACGGGGCTGAAATAGTGCTACAACCCCGCACTGAAACCCTCGTAGGAATAGAAGCAGGGAATCACGCAGAAGACGAAATCATCATCATTGAAAGTCAAGAAATCACGAAATCAGTCATGTGCAGTAACGCTGTAACCAGAGTACAAAACAAAAGGGTGTTAGCCACACTCATCAACCCAACCGAAGAAACGATAAAGCTAAAGACGCCCAATTTAAAGGAACTGGTCCATGAGGAGTTCAGGGAAGCTCTAATCCATTCGGTACAAGTCACGGATCGACAAGAAGAACCTCATGCAAACAGTAGTCGACTGAAACTATTGGAAGAAAAACTTAGAACCGATCATCTAATGATGATATCATGAGGATGATACGGAGTAGTTGATGTTTGAGAGATATTTAAGAGTTTGCATACTTCTTTGAAAACCTTACTAAGAAATTCAGTTCCACAGTCCATCACTAAAGATTCAGGTTGCCTATGCAGACATACAAACTGAGTGACAAAATTCTGAGCGACGGTGTTTGCTTCATGATCCTTCATGGCACACGCTCAAGTGAACTTCGAAAAATCATCGATCAAAGTTAAAATATACGAATTCCCGTGGTAAGACTTGTTGAGCGGCCCTACAATGTCCATGAATACTTTTTCGAATGGTTTCGAAAGCAGTAGTTGTTATCACCATAGGTTCTTTGATGGTCTGGTTTGGAGTTTGTTGATTTGACATGCAGGACATTTCTATATGTATTTCCGGATTTTGTGCTCTCATGCCCTGCCATTGATACTGTCGTGTAATTTTATTGTATGTGCGCGTTACACCTTGATGTCCACCAAGTGGATTTTCATGAAATTCCTTGATGATCTGTAGTTTGTTATCTGTCGTTAACTCATCGCGGGTGTATATCTGAATATACACAGAAGAGTCACGGAAGATATACCTCAACATATTTCGTACGACTTCCCACTTCAGTCCATCCAGGTCGCAGCCTAGACGTGGACAAGCCAGGAGTGTAACCTTGTAGTTGACACAGATTGACTTGAGATTCTGTAGACTTTGGAAGAGGATTTCATAACTTGTTTTCTGCCAGAAAAATTCTTTTGTGATTATATAAAACACCTGATGATTGCTCACATTGATTGTTGCAATCTCTGTTATTTGGCATTTTTGTCGACAAAGTTCATTAACTTTTGGTTTCGGAATTCGAATGCAATTCGTTTCCTTGCTTTAAAATCTGCTGATACACAATGAGGTAATGAGATTTCAGCATCTGCGGAAAACAGATCTCCTGTTCGCTCGGCAATGTTCTTCGTAGGACCCAGTTTATTTTCATCTGCTTTCAGGAATGCTTGATAACCAGTATCACCTTCCCCATTCGATTCTAGGTCTGGGTGTTCGTTATCTACTGATTTCAAAGAGGTTTCTTGAGTTTCTGGAGGTTCTGACTGGTTGTAATGACTCGATGAGGTTTGAGCTCTCGTAGTTACAATTTGAATACGACTCAGTGCGTCAGCGTTTGTTCTGTTCACTCCTGGTTTGAAATGAATAGTATACTGATACTCTTCCAGCTTGAGGCGCCAACAAGTGAGTCTTGATCCTGGATCGGTAATATTAAACAACCATACTAGTGCTCGATGATCGGTAATTATATTGAACTTTTGCCCGAATAGATAAGGTCTATACATCTTAATTCCCCACACTATACTGGTTAGCTCCTTCTCGGTTGTGTTGTAGTTGACTTCTGCCTTATTTAAGGTACGAGATGAAAATGCTATCGGCAAATCTTTTCCTATCGGTCCTTGCGACAGTACACATCCGATCGCGTAGTCACTTGCATCACAAGTCAAGTTGAATGTTTTAGAGAAGTCCGGATACTGTAATATTGGAGCCTGTGTCAAGAGGTCTTTTAACTGTTCAAAAGATTGTTGGCAAAGGTCGCTCCACCTGACCGTCACGTCCTTTTTTAACAAAAAGGTCAGCGGCTTAGCTATCCAGCCATAGTTTCTGATAAATCTTCTGTAGTAGCCTGAAAGTCCTAAAAAAGACTTAACCTCTTTCACATTTCTTGGAATTGGAAATTGTTTCACACAACTTATCTTCTGAGGAGATTGGCTTGACTCCTTCGTCAGTGATTTGATGTCCGAGATAATTAACTTCTTTTCGGAGAAATTCGCACTTCAGTGGTTGAAGTTTGAGATTGTATTTGCGGAGTCTCTGAAAAATCTCAGTGATTTTTTGTGAATGATCATTTAAATCTTTTGCATAGATCATCTAGATATACGAATGCTTTGATTCCATTTATACCGATTAATACTTTATTTATGAGCCTCTGGAAGGTTCCTGGAGCTCGCTTCAAACCAAATGGCATTCGTTCAAATTCGAAATGTCCCCGGTCTGTAGAGAACGCCGTTTTGCTACGGTCGGAGGGATCCATCGGAATTTGGTGGTACCCATGAGCTAAATCCAAGGTACTGTAATATTTTGACCTCCCTAGTTGGTCCAAAATATCCACGATGTTTGGAAGTGGGAATGCATCCCCTATCGTGACCTCATTCAGTCGGCGAAAATCCACACAGACACGGTATTTAACCTGGCCATTGACGATGGGTTTCTTCGGGACTACTAGGAGTGGAGCGTTCCAAGGTGATTCACTAGCTGTAATCACACCTTCCCGTTCGAGGGCCTCTATTTGGTCCGTAATTTCCTGTCTATGCCTTTGTGGTAAACGGTAGGGCTTCACGTGAATTGGCGATACCGCTTCTGAGGTTTTGATCCCGTGTGTCACTGCTGTAGTCGCCGACACCCGATCTCCTTCTAAAAAGAATATGTCCGAGTAATCTTGACAGATGACCACTATTGATCCTTTTTCTTCCGAATTTAGATGATCGGTTCTAAGTGCTTCTAACCGGATTAGAGCTTCCCTGAACTCCTCATGGACCAGTTCCTTTAAATTGGGCGTCTTTAGCTTTATCGTTTCTTCGGTTGGGTTGATGAGTGTGGCTAACACCCTTTTGTTTTGTACTCTGGTTACAGCGTTACTGCACATGACTGATTTCGTGATTTCTTGACTTTCAATGATGATGATTTCGTCTTCTGCGTGATTCCCTGCTTCTATTCCTACGAGGGTTTCAGTGCGGGGTTGTAGCACTATTTCAGCCCCGTCAGGAATGATGACTTCATTAGTCTGATAATTCAGAATGATTTTGTTTTCCACAATAAATGGCCGTCCAAGGATACCATCGTTTGGGATTGGGAATGCAGAATCAACTACTTGGAACATTGCAACTATAATTTTATCCTCGATAAATAGTTCCAATTGTGTTTGTCCCAGTGTGTGTACTATCTGGTCATTAATGCCTTTCAGATGATAGATGACATCTTCATACACGATTGACTGATTTGCGAGAGAAGATTTTTTTATTAGATTAAGCTCACTCCCAGAGTCTAAGAGTAGCTTCGATTTTTTGCTGATGGTCTGTTCAATGTGGCAGATTAGATGGTCTCGATCTAATTCTGCTTTGAAGTAGAGGATTTGTCGTTGCCGGTGTTTTTCAACTCGCTCACCGGGCGCCCACTGCTGGCGGCCGGTTGCTGCTGGTTTTCCTGCTGGTTGCCTTCCTTTTTGGAGTTCACGTAATTCCTTTTACGGCAATCTTTCAGCAGATGCCCTGGCTTTTTGCAATGGTTACATTCAATTTTCCTAATTGGTGCTGTTGTGGAAGAAGGTCTTGAGTTTGACGTTGTCGGTTTGCTCCTGCAATCCTTTGCCATATGACCAACTTTATTACAGTGGAAACAAGTAGGTTTCTTCGTGGGTTGGTGTGGCGCTCCATATAACTTCTTTGTCGATTCTTGTGAGTTTCTGACCCGTTCTTCTTCCCTTGCTGCTTGTATGGCACTGTCTAACGTTAATGGGTTCCTTGCTTTTATGAAGTCTTTTAGAGGTCCTAGTCCCTCTACGAATACTTGGATGCTTTGCTTTTTGATGCTTCTTCCTAGCGCTTGAGCCACCTCCCAACTGTGCCCACTTGTCTCTTGCTCTATTATGAGTGTTTGGAGTTGCTCAATCCTATTTGCGTAGTTTGTTACGTCTTCTCCGATTTTCTGTCTTGTTGAATACAACTTTGAGAATAGATATATAGTCGTCCTCTGCGGTTCCAATGCAGATTTCAACGCTTCCTTTAGTTCAGCCCAAAGTTTTATTTCCTTAAACTTGACCGCCTGACGGGCTTTCCTTGTCAGTCTAACTTGTATTCCTTGGAGTAATCGAGCCTGTACATGGTTATGTGCGCATGCTAACGCAAACTCGCATTTTTCCAAGAATATCTCTAATTCCTCCTGCTTATCTCCACTGAACGAGCCTGGCAAGAGTTTTAGAGCAGCCTCCAGTCCTATTGTATCTCCTCTGGGTTCGAATGAATATCGTACACCAGATTGATCTGGATTTTCTTCAGTTACTTGAGGATTTGATATCGCTTGAGTGTCTGCATTTGATTGTCCTTCAGAATTTGTCATGATGCTTTGTTGATTATTACCGGTAACACCCGTTGTTTGAACTGCTCCTTGAGTTTCTGTATTCATGGTTTGGTCACTAGAGTTAAGAGGAGAGGAGGGTAAATTCTGATTTAAAAGATTTTCTTCAATGGATTGGTCTAGGATATTACGGTTGAGTTGATTTTCTGCTTCCCCCAAAACTGTATCTACTTCCCCCAAAGTTACGGAGACGTTATGTATTAACTCTGAATTATGGTCTATTAGTACGCCAGTTCTGATGAAGATGTTATCAGTACTGATATTCCCAATAGAACATTCGGATTTCGGATTTTCTGGATTTGAGAATCGTACCGGTAAACTTACACGAGGGGTAGGACTTGGTGGTGTTATTGGGTCACCTGATTCGTTATCTGAATTTGGGGATGACCTATCCGACCTGTTTTCCCCTTTTCCGCTCATTAACTATTTAGCTACTTGGCTGATACTTAACGAATTACTAATTTTATGTATATATAAATGTGTATGTTTACATGCAATTATACATCAATGCTAATGTTAACTACGATATTAATATTATATTAATACAATACTACAGATTTACGATTCTGAATTATACAGAAAGAAATAATAATGATAAAAAAAATAGATAAGAA
>NC_042493.1:114210962-114219222 GCF_005508785.2 Acyrthosiphon pisum
TACTACAGATTTACGATTCTGAATTATACAGAAAGAAATAATAATGATAAAAAAAATAGATAAGAAAGAAATACGTACTTATTAATTAGTACGGAGTGTAGTCGAGATATGATTTCAATTTTTTTTTGTTATTTTTATTATTTCTTTATTTTTTTTTTTTTTTTACTCACAGTATCGCAGTTAAAATGATCCTTGCCATGGTTTTTTTTTTTATATTTACTGATTTTTAAACACTTCGACGGGATGCTCAGGATGGTCTGTACTGATGTTTGGCTTGGCTTGGCTTGAATTTCCTGGCTGTTAACGACGACTTTCCTCTTCGACTGCGCTTGTGGAATCTATGTTCGCTAGCCCCGAAACTGCTGGCGCGGAGACCACTACACCTGTAGTGGGTTTCACTGCTTTCTCACGACTTGTCGTTAATAAACAACGGTCGCGTATTTATTTTGATAACAACGATCGCGTATTTACACTGATTACAACGATCGCGTATTTTTAAACTTAACGTTTATCACGTATTCGAACCGCTAACGCGAGTCGTGTTGTTTATTTACTCTTCGCGGCGGCGCTGATTACGAGCGTCGTGCACTGGAGCTCGTGGATATCACTGTTGCTGCGGCTATCAGCTGCCTGCACTATAATATAGTATATTTATATGCGGCGGCGGCACAGACGTTCCGTTTCGTAATTATTATCACACTCAACAAAATGCGTGCGTGCGTAAGCGAGTACGGTGTTCGGTTTGGGCGGCACTATCGACACGGCGGCGGCGGTGCGTGTATTATGCGTCGTTTGCGTGTGTGTGTGCGCGCTAATAAATTTCAGCGGTACCACGTACAACGGACGCGGCGAGCATATGTTGCTCGTATTTCGGATTCGCGTTCGTGTGCGTGCGTGCGCTACTAACCATTCGTTCGGGCGGCGCTACGAGTACGGCGGTACTGCGTACTCCTTCCTTGTCGTCTTGTACACTGGAGTTTCTGTATAGGTACCTCGATGTTTTTGACTTTTTGGACACTTCGGATTTTCTTCTTTGGATTTTCTTCTTCAGATTTTCTTCTTGTATTTAATTATATTATAAGCATAGATTTACTTTAACTCGAAATTATACGGCATTAACTAACTTATTGTTTAACGAACTGGAATCTACGGATCCCACCACTGCTACCAAAATGTTATGGACGTCTCCACAACCGAGTTTGTTCGTTAGTAAATAAATACGAGGTGTTTGAGTTATCACTAATACTTTATTAATATAATCAATTTTAAAAGAAATTTAGTTGCACAGAATAATTATTAGACTTAAGAAAACAACAGAGGCTCTGCTCGATGGTCTGCCAGGACTTCACTGACTATTAAACAGACAGCGAGACACGGTAGGGGCTCGCTCGGGCTCAAAACTGTCCACACAGCGAATTCCTTAAGACCGTGTGACTCTGTCTGTTCACACATTAATATGCTTACACACTATACTATATTATACTATTACTATATCTCATACTGCGTATAGCATACAGACAGGGGTTCACAACAGTGGCTTAAGGCCAGCCGAGCTCGTAGTCGTCGAACCACGCGGGTAACTTACGCTTTCTAACGGGCTGACGAAATCGGACATCAGGCTGAATCTCGTCGTTGGGCGGGTTCTGGTTGTTGACCTCGTCGTCGGATTGATCCCGGTCGTTGACCTCGTCGTCGGATTCGTTGCTGGAGTGAGCCCGATCGTAGACCTCGTCGTTGAATTCAGGTAGAATTAGCCACGACTTGAGTTGCGAAACGTGCGCAGTTGTCGCATACGTCTCGTGTCCGTCCGAACCTAGCTCGGCGACGCGATATGTATCGCTGGGGAGTACTTCTATTAACTGCAGAGGTTTTTCTCGGTATTTCGCTTGGCTGGCCCACCGTGGGTTGTTTCAACATGACCACTACCTCTCCGACGTCAAACCGAATTCCGTCAAAGTGCTTCCGGTCATGTTGTGTTTTCATTTTGATTTGTTCAAGGATTATACGGTCCCTCACCTCCGCTTGGACGTCCTCGGGCGGGGTACTCTCGTTTTTGATACGGCTCAACGAGGCCAGTGCACCGGATTGAAAACGCGGGCGGTAGCCGTGGAGGACTTCGTAGGGTGTCCTCGGCGTTGTCTTATTCACGGTGGTGTTCATCATTCGTTCGACGTCCTTTACCTTCGTGTCCCAACGACGCTGATCCGTGGTCAACAAGCTGAGAAGAGGAATAATCGTCCTATTCGCTCTCTCGACCTGACCATTAGCTTGGGGGTGTCGGGTGGAATTCAACGTATGCGCGATTTCGTGGTCGAGGCAAAACTGGCGGAACGTTCGTGATGTGAAGCAGGTACCCCTATCAGAAATAATCCGATCCGGGATGCCTCTTTCGTCGCAAAACTTCTTCAACAGGCGTATTACGCCGGCGGCGTCGGTGGTTCCGCATGGGTAGAGGTGGACATACTTGGTGAGGTTATCCGCTACTACTAATAAATATTTATTGTTCGCTGTGGTTGTCTCGAACGGCCCCAGGTGGTCAAAGTGTATGACCTGAAACGGACGTCGTCCTGGCGGTATCGGATGCAGCATCCCGGGCCTCTTGCCGGAAGGGCGCTTATGTGTGAGACAGTCGATGCACATAGCGATGTGTTGGCGTACGTAACGGCGAAGACACGAAAACCAGTAGTCAGCGGTAATCCGTGCCACGGTTCTATCGACGGCGAAATGACCTCCGTGGTCATGAGCTTCGATAACAATACCTTTTCTCATTGATTTCGGTATCACTAACAGCGCGCGTCCCTTATATCGGCGATATAGAACACCCGAGAACAGCTCGTAATTTTCGACCTCGTTTTGCTCCTGCTTGGTGAGTTTAGTGTTGTTTTTGAGCAGTTCGATCAACTTACGCGATTGTTCGTCAGCTTGCTGCATAAAACGAACTCATTCTTCCTTTGTCATAGCGACGCATACTTTGAGTCGCTCAGTCAGTACTACGTCGACGGATCTCGACTCGGTCTCGTCGTCGGTCGCTCGAGAAAGGGCGTCGACGTGGGCCATGCGTGTTCCCGGGCGATATCTTATTTCGAAATCGTATTCGTGGAGCACCTCGTACCAGCGGGCTATTTGCGGCTTAACTGTCTTGTGTAGGTTCAGGTAGACCAGAGCCTGACAGTCAGTGAACACGACGAATTTGACACCCAGTAAAAACTGACGTAGACGATTGAGGGTTCAAATTATCGCGTATAATTCTAGGCGGGACGAGTGATACTTCGACTCGGCGGAAGTCGTCCTTTTACTAACTGCGTATACCATATGTAACGACGTTGCCGTGTCACCTTGTAATAATATGCCGGACAGCGCGCGATTGCTGGCATCCGTGTGTATTTGAGTGACGGCGGCGTTGGGGTTGTACATGCTGACAACGGGCTCATAACACAGAGCTTCCCGGAGCGTGGTGAAAGCTTCCTCTCGTTCCCGAGACCAGTCGAATGGCACGTCTTTACCGGTCAGCTGTGTGAGCGGGGCCGCGATTTGGGCGTACCTCACTATGAACCTCCTGAAGTAGCCGGCTAGACCCAAAAACCGTCGGACTTCGTGAGCATCGGTTGGACGTGGAAACTTGGCGACCGTGTGCACCTTGCGACCCGGCTTGACGGTCCCTTCAGAAATGCGAAAGCCCAAATAATCGAGCTCACGGGCGCCGAACTTGCACTTTGATGGTTTGAGTGTGAAGTTTGCGTCGCGTAAAGCGCTTAAAACCCTTCGCAGATCGCTCATCATGAGTTCCAAGTTTTTCGACGGCAATATGATATCGTCCAGATACGTGCCAAAGACTCCGTCCTTTTTCAAATTTTCGAATACAATTTCCATCATCTTCTGGAACGTCCCCGGCGCACCCTTTAACCCAAAAGGCATGCGCTCGAACTTGGTGGTCGACTCTTCGGTGACGAACGCTGTTTTGTCTTTGGCCGCGGGGGTAAGCGGCACCTGCAGAAAGCCATTGGATAAATCCAGGACTGTGAAAATCACGTCATGAGACAATGCGCCGAGCTGCGAATCCACGTCGGGCATTGGGTACGGCTGGTTCATGGTTTGTTGGTTCAGACGTCGGTAATCCACACATAGTCATTTCTCACCCGACGACTTGCTGACGAGGAGCACTGGGCTGGCGTATTGAGAGGTCGAGTCGCTCACGATGCCTGCTTCCTTCCAGTCTCGAATCGTATCGGCGATCAAGCGGCGGTCGGATGGCGACGTTCGATATGGTTTGAGATTAACCGGAGCACTATCATGAATTTCCGTAATGTCCATCGAAATTACATTAGTACAGCCGAGCTCCTTAATATTTTTCGCGAAGGCGTCGCGATATTCGTTTAAAATCTCGATTAACGATTCACGCTGAACCTCCGTCACGTTGGCGTCGAACACAACGTCGTCGACGGTGATAGGTTCCTTCGCAAGCGACTGCTGTTCGTTTTGTGCGACGTTAATTTTGTCATCGTCGGCAATATACGTCTCGGCGAGTGCGTCAACCGACACACAGCTGTTTGATTCGAAAACAATTTCGCCAGCTTGCTTTGAATAATTGACGTGAGGCAGGTCGAGCCACGAGCGACCAACCAACACGTCCACCGGTATCGCGTTATTACAACCTTCAGCATATGTTCAGCCCCTAGCACGTCGTCGATGGTGACGTCGGCGGAGCCCTCACCAATTGTCGTCGCGCTAGGTTGATCGGCATTTCCTACCGTGTACAGTGGACACACGGCGTCTCGTACGGCGATACCGCACTCGCGGGCTATCGATGAGCGTATCATCACCACGGAGCTGACCAAGTCGATCAGGCCGGACACGGCGTGCCCGTTTACCAACACCGTTTTCGAAAACGGATTTTTAGGCCTCAAACTTGTGGTTGCGTCGACACGGTACGCATGGTCGGCGGCAGATTTGCTCTCAGACCGTTCAAAGACCTCCGGGCATCGCCCGCGAGTGTGCTGGTTGGAGTTGCAGTTAGAGCACTTCATCGGTCGTCGCGGTTTCGGGCAATCCCTACTGATGTGTCCCTTGCCACGACAATTATAACAGTAAATCGTCGGACGGTCCCTCGACGCGTCCGTTTTCGGTTCAGGTTCGGACGTCAACGGCCCAGCGACCGTGCTGGACGTCGTTTTCGGCGGAACAGCCGGAGCAACGCTAGTCGATTTTGCACTCGGCTGTTCGGTGGTAAACTTCGGTTTACGTGGTTTGGTAGACGTCGACCCGGCGGGCTCGAATTTTTCCCTCCTCTTGGGGCGCATCCGCTCCCAATCTCGAATATCCGATAAGAGATCGTCGCGGTTGGAGTGAGTGCGATCGTAGACCCAGTCGGTGAGGGCTTGCGACCTCAGTCCCTCGATGACGTATTCCCGCGTATCGGCAAACGTCAGGTCGAGCGAGTGGCACAACCCGAGTTTCACATAGAAATAGTCGATGGTGGGCTCGTTCGGCTCTTGAATTCGGGCCTCGAGGTCACGCCACAGATCGGCATTGCGCACCGTGCGCACGAACGTGGTTTTGAACCTCTAGACGAATGTGTCCCAATCCCGGAACTCTTCCAACAGGTACCAACTCCGTGTGGCCTGCAAAACGTGCGATCGGACGTATTGTAAGCGATGTCGCAATGGCCACTGGTTAACCTGAGCCATCCCGTCGACAGGGTTGATCCAATCTTCCGCTTGGCTGCTCGACTCGTGTCCGGTGAACGACCAGATGGACGTTCCCACATCCGGGAGTATGCTATAGTCGATTGAGGAAGCAGCGGAAGGGACGGCGTTCTGTATAGGAGGCTGTTGAGACAGAGCGTGTTGTGTGGAGGTGGTAGTCTCGAGCGCTTGTAACCTTTCGGTTAACGCGTGGACCGCTTCAAACAACTGATTGTACGTTGGAGCTACCGGTGTCGGATTCTCACCCGGCATCGTGTGGATGGATGTAAACACTGGCGACAACGAACTTGATATCGTCGCGTTGCGATAACGTCGCGTTGCGGTCGCGATAACGATTGCGATAAGCAGCGCACTCGGTCGCGGTAACGATGGCGAAAAACGGCGCACTCGGTCGCGGTAACGGTTGCGATAAGCGGCGCACACAGTGACAGTTGCGATAGCGACAAGGACTAACCTCCAAAATCGCAGGGTCGAACTTTGAACCGCGGTGGCGCGTAGAACACGTGAGTACGTGAGACAGATTTCACAGACGCGTTACTTTTCGGCACTAGGCGATTTTCGCGGACGCGTAACTTTTCGGCACTCAGCGATTTTCACGAAACGCGTTACTTTCGGCGCGGAGCGAGTGACACGAAAACGACCACGCGAAACTGTCGATAAAACGGCACAACGGATACGATCGACTCCTTGCGTTCAAGGAGTCGTATCCCACTTCTGATTTGAAAGAAAGGTTTATTATACTAAAATGGGTTGTCAGGATTAAATAAATAAAACAAATGAATTACATTGGGTATTACTACGATTTATTTTAGGTAAAACGCGGAACGTCGCCGAAGCGTAAATCTTATTCAAATACAAATAACATAAAACAGCGGTTCGACCGAGAGCACATACGTCGTGCTCTACGGTATCGGCGCGAAACAGGCAGTGTTACGGCGGCGGAGACGTGCCGCTAGGTCGACTGACAGTGCTGCCTGAGCGGACAAAAAAAAGATCGCTAACAAAGGTATGTGATTTTTGATATTAATGTCTTAGGTATGTATGGGGATTAAAAAAAATTGTGTAATGAAAAAAGTGCAATGTTTTGTGGTGCTCTTCTCGTAATAGGATAAACTTGAAATTTGATCCATATAGGTACCCTATATTGGTATTTATCGCATTCAAAGTATAAATTTAAGAGTTGAAATTTATAACCCTTCATATTTTTTAGTTTTGGACATTTACATTTTATTTCGTACTTTTCCTATCATACTTTTCTTACAATAGCATTAATTTGGATTCTTTATTAGGTGGATAAGGTAATACCTAATGTTATTTGATTCTTGTTATAATAATATTGGAAATCTGTAATTAACTCAGATTAAAATATGCCTAAGTTAGGTACAAACCTATATTGAGATTGACTAAAAATCTTACAAATAGTGCATTATTAAGTTTATAATTCTTAAGAAATTTCAACTGCTAAATTCATACTTAGCATTCGATACCTACCAATATAGAGAACTTATGGTTCAAATTTCAAGTTATAAAAGTTAGTTATAAGAAAAAATGATTTAGCTCTTGTAAATTAAACCTATATCAATTATTTAAATTAAAAGTATTAATGCATATTTTACTAAACTTTAGAGGACCATAATTAATAAAATAGTGAACCAAAATTGATGATTTGACTATCAAAATTTTCGAAAAAAAAGCTTTACCGACATTTATTAAAAATAGTATGGTAGTTACCATTTGAAAAAATAAATTTGACTGTTAAAAATAAAGAAACACGTCTTTTTTCGTTTTAACAAAATTCTGTCATCGATCCATAATCGTTAAAAACTCCTGCGCACAATGACACTCTGTATACATAATTGTACATCTTAAAATACTCATAACTCACTTTAAAATTAATATATATTAAAAATCCTCTGACAATGCCTAGTTAATAATCTTATATTTAAATTGTATACGAGGTCAATTCATCTTGATATTGAAACTAACGTGATACGCTGTTCGTAAAATATTTTCGTTTTTTTAATTTTTTTATTTTAGATTCTGAGCGGAGCAATGAATGTATTGATTTTACAATGATGTGTGTTTTTAATTTTTTTTATTGTTTTATTTCTTGTTTTATTTTTATGCAGTGGCGGCTTGTAAGTTTTTAATGAAGTAGTGGAATTTAAAAAAATATAACCAATATTATAATATATATACTATACATATTACATATATTACGTATATTATATATTTATATATCATAAATTGTATTAAATAATTGTTTACAAATTTTAGTTATTCACCAATTAGATTTTATTTTGTTTAAATTTTTGAACAGAAACATGATTGTAGTTTTGAATTTCCGACAATGATCGACTAACATTATTATTTATCAGCTGATAATCGGAATATGATAATCGAATGGGAGTAAAAATAAATTATAATGCCCATGCCGACGCGCGACGTCGAAAATCATTCGCTGAAACCAATTTAATTGGTTATGTGCACAAAATGAATGTGCACATCAATAACTTCACTATAACGCGGGTTGCGTGTTTCGACTTGTTTTAATTTTT
>NC_042493.1:114219272-114222666 GCF_005508785.2 Acyrthosiphon pisum
TTTTTTTTATGTGTTTTAAATTTAGTTATACCTAATATTTTAGTTGGGCACTAGGAACATAATTATAGTAATGATATAAATAAAAATAATAGCTTTATTTATAGGCCATAAACTTGGTTCGAGAATCTGTATAAATATTTAAAATGCGTTTGTACAATTTCGCGATTTTATCAATAAAAATGTATCTAGATGAATTTATTTAGATGAGTAAAAAAATGATCTAAGATGAACGTATAGATACTTGTAACTATTTATCTAGATAAGATAAAAGATGAACAAATAATTATCTAGATAAGTCCGAACACTGTAGCACCACTATAATACACACCGATACCGTTCCGTCGCGGACTTTTTGGGCATCGAAATAACCCAATCCAATCAATACTATATTATTTTCATAATATTCTGAATTTGTTTTTTTATTTTTAAAAATAATCTCAATAACGCTATAAGTACTTAGTTGTCTTATTATGATTTATGTTTTCAATTTTTCTTGAGTTTAGGTAGGTAGTGCACGTGCACTCGTGCACATATACACGAGCCGCCACTGTTTTTATGTCTGTCATCACGATTTGGAGCAGTAAGACTGTTTCGATTTTCTCTGCAACGGTATCTTGTAGTCCCTAAAATTGTGTGTAGTACGAAATTTAAAATTGTGTTATTTTAATTAAATCTTCCTAATAATATTATGTATAATTTAATATCTTCACATTTTTTTTATATTTTAATGGTTTTTTGCTAAACCACGTTTTAATTATTATCTACTACACAGACACACAGTAGGTAAACAAGATTTTATGTGCTTGCGTCTTATACTCTTATTATAGTTACCTATTATTATTCATTGTTATCACGAATTAAGATATACCTATTTTATTATTGAGAGTAGCTATTTTTATTATTAACAGCTTTGTATGAACCATGAATGATGGTATATAGTAGGTATAGACTCTAAACTTTATACTATAGAGTAGTAGTATAGAGTTGGAAATTCATAAAAATTGTTGTATTAAAACTAAGATCTGTAAATGTAATACAAGATTCCTCATAAGTTTGTCTACCTTTTTCAAAAAAATGTCTACAAGAAAGTTTAATTTAATTTTTATGAGCGTCTGAAATTCATATTTATACAAAATTTGGATTTATACTGGACACTATTCCAATTTATTTCCAGCCTTTTTTTTTCAAAAGAACATAATTTAATTTACCCGAAATTGCAGTTCTACAGCCAGGCTATATGCAATAGCCGATAAGCTATCGACCTGTAAGCTGTCTGTATATCGATAATCTAAAATAAAATCTATATTTATAATATAAATAGTTATACAATCAACTATCAAGCTGATAACGAAAACTATAATAATTATTCAATTTAACCATTTAGTCCGTATTCCGGGTTTCACATTTCTTATTAATTAAATAAAACATTTTTTCAAAATAAAATAGTTTATTTGGAATCAGAATTGCGTAAAACGAATTTTTGTATAAAAATTAGGTTTTTATCTTATAATTATATATAAATAGAAGCATTGACTTTAAAATCAGAGCTCTTTACTTATTAATATAAAATTGATAATTATTGTAGTATATTATATATTTATACTTGAGTTAAAAAATCATTTAAAATGTTAGGATTCATAAACAGGAACACGATTAATTTTAAATATATTAACTCATTTAGAGCATATCATTTAATTTCTCTGTTATATTTTCCAAATTGAAATTCTACTTAGTACTGTACAATTATTATTATTATAGCAATTTTATATTATAATATAATATGTGCTTATTTATCAATATTATAATAGTATAATAAATTCAGTGATGCATTCGTAATTTTTTTATAGGGTATACGCTCAACACTAATGCGTAGATGGGGGATTGGGCTTTGGGGACTTAGCCCCTCTCAAAATAATATGTTCGTACCTAACCTAAACTTGGCTCATGGTGATGTATATCCCCGCCTATATACGTGTTAATTGATATATCTAGTCCTACAATTTTTCAAACATAGGTTGACCTATACATATATTATATACATATTTGACGTCTATGCATCAGACGGAGTTGAAGTTACGTTTTGTTAAATATAATTCCGTTTTGTTTGCTATGTATGAGGTAAAAAAAAAATTGATCATAGTCGGATTGCCAACGAGGATGTCTGAGTTTCACTTACTGCTACGATTTACACCCAAAAGGAGTTGAATAAACCCAATTTTATAAGAGTTGTCATTTTTCACGGGTGAAAAAGTGAGCGGCATCGGCTAGTATATAATATGATTCAAAATAATAAAAAAATACATATGATATGATAATAACTTTTGTCATGATATTTACGGTAATAATTATAATATTTCAATAATAATAATCAGGTATAGTTCAAGAATATATATACTTAGAGCTTTATATTGATTTAAATTATATGAAACGTTTATTATACAATTTAATGGTGAAATTTCGTTTTTTTTTTTAAATATAATTTATTTATTATTACATTTATACTAGTTTATAGTATTATGTCTTTATATTATTAAGAAGCAGAACTGTCCAAATCCCAAAAATAATGAGGTTTATTATACAGTACAGTTTATGAACTATAGATTCCAGTGACACGATAATATCAATTTTAGTGATGTTACCAAATTACTATTACCAAACTTAATTCTTAATTTTAATTGCTTTCTTTTGACTTTTTTATAACTATATAATTTAATTAGTACTAAGTCTTTTAATTTGTTCTATGACTATTATTCTAGTTTAAACTATTGTAATTTATATATTTTACCTATTTATTATTTTGTGCTTGCCGGAGCCATATGCTAATATATATATATATATATAGTGATGTTAGTAGATACTGACGATAATAATTATATAGTCGACTTTTGTTTCCAAAAGGGAATGCATGTTACCGGTTAATTTACTACTTGTTATATAAATCTTTTTTGGGGGCACAAGTAACAAGCTGTAGCTATTTTCCTCCAAAAACGAGATACCGTTTTCCTCCACTCTCTATTTTCCACCAAAAAAATTAAGAATATTAATTGACCATTTACCTCCACATTCCATTTCCTCCAATGAATAATAAATAAAATAATAAAATAATAAATATAAATAATTTTTGCATTAGAAAAAAAAAATATATTCTATATTAGGCTTAATCGATAGCTGATATTGATAGTCAATACCAGAATGCAATGATCAACCGATAAGCGCAAAATGTGATCTTAGCCTAACTCAATCTTTATAATACGGAACATAATACTACAACACTGGCTAAAATATTGGAGGAAAATAGACATAATTATAGTCGAGAATAATGTGGAGAAAAATGGACAGTGAAGGAAAATGATATCTTGTTTTTGATGGAAAATAGAACCACCTAAGTAACCAA
>NC_042493.1:114224687-114231252 GCF_005508785.2 Acyrthosiphon pisum
TGGTTTTTCCCGTGACATTAAATAACTATTGAGAAATGACCTCTCTAAAGTACAATCTTGATCCAATTTTTTAAAAGATTCTGATACTATATGTAAAAAATCGAAGATTTATTTATTTACTCCTTCTGTTACAAATTTTGTATACAGAATAAAATAAATAAATTAATAAACACCATTGTAAAACCACTAGACCCCTCCTCGCTCCGCTCAGAATCTAAAATTTGAACGATAATATTATTATTAACTATTATTTATGACAGCCTGCTGTATCCAACAGTTAGATATATTGTATTGGGGATTTTTTTTCGTGGATTTGCTTTCTTAGATTCTATATGATATATATATATACATTTAAATAACAGTCTATATAGTACACATTTTTTTCAAGAACCACCGTGTGCTCAAGTAGGAATATCAATTTTAATATGTCTACATCCCTTACACTTTCTCAAATCATATTTCGCATAGTGCCATCTTTTTGAAAGTAATTATCAATAATTTGCAAGTCCAATCTCGGGACTCGCAAGTCAATAACAATGGTGTTATAAGGGGGGGGAACCAAGGAAGTATATCATCGAACTGGAAGGGTGTCTTTTGACCAACCACGGGAAGGGGCGTCGCCGCTGTCACTGAATCCCCTTCATGTAGGGGAGTATCGATGGGTCATTGTCTGTATTGTGTAGTGTTGAGCTGCGCTGTGGACCGTTCAGCGATTCATTTCTAAACTTCACTCCTTTCTCGCCGGTACTGTTCTCCTGTTGACGGATCTACTCAAATATGTGATGAGATGAACCTCTGTTCGTCTCATCACATCCAAAGTGACAGTGAACGTTTTCCTACGCCATATGTTGTCATAATATTATATTTTATAATTGCAACCAATACAACACGTTTCGAATATTGGAAATTTGTAACCCCAAGTATGTATAACACAATACATCATAATATTGTGCATGTCGTTTGACCGCTTTAAACAGCAGTCTGTGACAATATTAATAGTAATGCACAATGCAAGCCGAAGATGTCTCAGGCTTATATATTTTTTTCTTTTTCAGGTATGATATCGTTAGCTGTGGCGTATTAGATTTGACACATTTCAATGGTTGACATTTCAAAACCAACCGCGTGGTCAGCAAAAAAAGGTTCACTATTGTGGTAAATTACATAATTTATTAATAATTACTTATAACAATATTTGTTCTAGTCACATTGAAATACTTACCTTATATTGTAGTTTGATAATAAATTAGGTAATCAGGCTATGTGATATTGCTTAGATCGTTTATACAAGTGGTTTTGAATTAGATAGGCATAAGTATAGTTAGCGACAGAGCCTGCACATGGTGGGAGGGGGGCTATTGGATCTGAAGTACAGAGGCGCCCGGATATTTGAAATGTATTTGTAATTTTTGAAATTTTGATAGAAATACTTATTTTATAGTAATTTTGTTATTTTAAGCTGTGGGTTAACCATTTATTACCTAAAAACCTGTATGGGACACCAATATCGTTTTTAATTGGTTGTATTTTGTTTTTGGAAGTTTTGTATAGGGCCCACATTCCACATAAACATTTAGTACGAGGACCCAAAATTTGACGTGGGGGGGGGGGGGCTGGTTAGCGTTGTCACTGAATTGTTTTAGGTTTATAGTTTATAGTAGGTAGGTTGTGTTGTTAGAATTTATGAAAAACATTAATTCACTACCTATTCAGGCAAACTAAAATACAGAAATACTTAAGTGTGCATTTAGCTTAGTAGGATATTACAGAGTTCCTTTGAGTTTTTGATAAAAATAATTATAATAATATATTTATTTTTATTTAAAAAAAAAAAAAAAACAAGTACAGATGTTAACTATAATAAATAATACAAAGATTGGCGATTCCCCTATAAGCATAGATTGTTTTGCGATCTTTATTTGAATTCAGTCAATGACTACATACTAAATATTTTTAATATTATGGACAGAAATTATATACTTATTACATTTGTGATTAATCATAAATTAATTAGTGTGAGATAAACTTTATTTAAGTAAGATTTCGAATCATTAACATTATTATAGTTGTATATATTAATTCTAAGTGGTCTACATAATTTGATTGCCATTGAAATAGAACTTATCATGCCGAAATCTTATACTATCTAGTCACGTTTCACATATTATTCTTGTTTTGTATTATATACCAACTTGCAGTTATTTTTATATAATTTTTTTAACATAAAATACACATACTATAAAGTCAATTACATTTAATCAATATAAACTTCAGACCTATTTACAATTTGATAATTTATTACATCTAATTTATATAAATTCGTTTAAAAATATATAGGTTAGGTTAGTTTTAAACAGTGTAACAGTATGTGTTTTCGGATTCAATATCGATTTCGGCTTTTAACGATTATCTACCGGTATTCAAAAACGGTATCAAATATCGGTTTCAAGCCCTGCACTTAAAACACTCTCATTTTCGAAGAACTCTGATTCAATTATTTTAAAATAACATTTAAATTTCTTGTTTTTACAATTCCTACGCCCGACATTTTGTAGAAACGATATTTAAAATTACCAATGACAAAAATTTGTTTATTTTTTTTGCTAAAACGGTATATTTATTTTGAATTTTAATTAGAAATCTATCAACTCACGATAAACTTTAAAGCATCTTTAAGAAATCATCTGACGCATTAAAGCCTGAAGAATATTGTGTTCATGTATTTAGAATTATCGTACCAGTCGTAAAGTAACCAGTCGTAAATTAAATTGCTACGTGATTAATCGATACGAATACCAACCAAGAAATCTAATTATCGTTATCTCGTCAAGAGAACACCAATAAATCGTGTTTAAATCGATCCACACGCCATATGGGCCAGATGGCATATTATGTATTAAGGTTTCACATTTAACCCCAATTACCTATATTGATATACTAGCAGCTGTATTCTCTGATTTCGTTAGGGAAATAATGAACACAAATAAAATACAGTGCTTTATCAGTGTAGGTACCTCGGTTTTATAGTGTTTTCCATTTATATTTGTGTAAGTGTACAGTTTAGGTATATAGTATATATACGCATTATATATAATGTATATGATATATAGTATGTATTTTGTGCACAACGTTATTCTCGAAGCATATATATCGAAAAAATAGGGGTTCTTTTGTACATACACATTACACATGAATACGCTTTATCGACACAATCCACTAGGGAAATAATGAACAAAATACAGTGCTTTATTAGTGTATTTCGGTTATATAGTGTTTCCCATTTATATTTGTGTAGTATACAGTATACTGTTTTATATATCGTATATATATGCATTATGTATAATGTATATTATACTATATAGTATGTATTTTGTGTATAACGTTATTCTCGAACCATATATAGGTATCGAAATAATAGTGGTTCTTTTGTACATACACATCACACATGAATACGCTTTACCGACACAATCCATTATAAAGTTTGCAGCTGAGCAGCTTACGTCTGCGCCTTTTCGGTGAGTCACCCCTGAAAATTGTCGACAGATGTTATTAAACACCCTGAGGGCCTTGACGCTCAAATCCAATTTGCTCTGTCGATGTTCCACGATTAGGGGACGCAAAAACATATATTATGTGTATATGGTATTTATATATATTAATATTCGGGTATGGGAGAGCAAACATTTTACATACGATATCGTTTTATATAACGCATATATTATATATATGGGTATTGAATATTATATTCCCTAAGTTAATACTATTGTCCCTCATAATGATTGATTTTCAATAGTGTTAGTGTGAAATTCAGGACTTAATACAATTCCATTTTATATTATTTACAATTAAAGCATTACAACATTTTTGTGGTTATCGTTATTTAGAATTAATACGTTATTCAACTTTTGCATTTATTGTTATTTAGAACTAAAACGTTATACAAGTTTTGCGTTTATAGTTATTTAAAATAGTGTTGATACCTATTAAATTTAAAAATAATAACTAATGCGGGTAGTACAAATTATAGTAAGTTGGAACCAGATATTCAATAAAAAATTGCCAAAAGGATTTTGTTGTATATTTTATCAGGAAATCATAAGCTCTATGCTCTCGTTTATTAGTAGGTACAAATTAAAATGTTGTTTTCAGATTTTCAGATTTTTTGTATTACGAAATGTATTGTGAAATTTGTATTATGAAATCCAATTATTTTGAGTTGACTTATTTTTGTCACGCTTTTAGGTCTAGATTGATTAAAATTAGTTTCTCGTTGGAACAAAATATATTATTTCATCAAACGCAATGACTTGTGCATACGATCGCGGACCACTAGTTCGTCACTATTTTGCCATACATTTTTTAATTATATACCGCGTTTATATATTATATGAAAAAGATTGGACCTAGAATACTACCCCGAGGAACACCATATTTGATAACATTCAAATCACTTGCAATGTAATTTCATTTTGCCATTTGTTTTCTATCAGATAAGTAGCTTTTAAACCAATTTAGACTGCGATTATTTATTCTGAAAGTAGGTAGAATTCTAAAAGTAATTTCATGGTTGTATTAAGTCGAAGGCATTTGCTAATTCTAGGAAAACAGCTAATACTTTATTACCATTGTCTAATATTCATCACATAAATTGGGTTACATCATATAACGCATTCTCTGCTCCTAAGTCCGGACTAAAACCGTACTGGTTTTTAGACAATAGTTTATATTTTCCCAGGTACGTAATTATTGTCGTTTTAATTATTTTTTCGAAAATTTTAGAAAAAATAGTCACCATATATATAGGTCTATACAGTTGCCAATAGTTTTCGATTTCACTCCTTATATAGTTGTTTGATTAAAGCCCATTTAAAATCATCCGGGGAAATACTATTTTTAATACTTAAATTGTATTTGTATATAATATGTACAAGTGTATAAACAATTTGTTCAGAGATACAATATATTAATATTTTAACCGTTATCATATCATAATATCATATCCCGCAGCGGCAGCGGTGTCGGTCTTCATAGATATATACAACAACTAGACAGCTGCCTTATACTACAGTTATGAGTTATAACCAATGTTTGAGTTGGCTGCCATTTATAAAGCAGGCAATGTTTACAATAATTTATATACATTGATACTGTGATAATATAATTTTGTAAACATTGCCTGCTTTTTTAAATGGCGGCCAACTTCGATGGTAAGAAGGAGACGGCTATCTAGTAATTCTATATATATTTTATGGTCGTCTCTACAGTCCTTTATGATTAATCGTACCTCTGAGACATTAACTGCTATTAGGAAAAATTCGGTGAATGATTACAATATCAAATTTGTTAAACACGTTTAAATTATTATTTGTATTACTCAAGAACTGCTCAGTCAGTTTTTTACCAACGTCTATAAAAAAGGTATTTATGAGATTTGACGCCCCAAATGTATCAAACGCAGTATGTATTGTACTGTAATTTTAATTTAGTATTTCAATTTTATCTTTGGTTTTGTAGATAATATCTGTTCATTAGTTACTTAATTTCCAAGTTTCCTTAGTATTATACGATTCTGTTTTAAATTTTTTTCACAAAGCCTTAATAATTTTGTAGATTATTTTTATTTTTTTTATGGTAAGCCGCAAGTTTAATCTCACTCGGTGCCAGTTTTCCCAATTTTCCGAAATTCTACACAGTTTAATATATTTTTTTTGTTTTAGTTCCTACCTTAATTATAATACTTTTCCACTAATCTACAGCTGTTTTTTTTCTATAGTTATTTTATGTTTAAATTTGGAAAATAAGATTTTAGTCGATAGCTTAAAGTGGGAGCGCTGTATGATGTGGAACACCCTATAATTTAACTGCCTACTCTATTAAAAATTTGTGTCTATTATTTTTTCATACAACTTATAATACAAAGAAAATGTATAGTAGCAAGCACACTGACCAAAAAATGTTTGGTGGCTACGTAGCAAAACCCTTGCCCTCACGTTTTACTTTAAAAATAGGTTGGGTTTTCAAAATACATAGAATGAATTTCAAGAACCGTCTGTATCACAATTACATCTTTAGTGTTGGGCTATTAGTCGAGTCTTAAATTTTTTTTATTTCCAAAAATGGCACAAACTTAAAAAATGATAACTATTTTTTTTTTATCCAAAAGTGGATGGGGTTTTCTGGCAAACCAAATGTCTTAAAACTATAGACCATAGAGTTAAAAATATTTTTGTGGACAGTTATCATCAGATTCGCAAGACGAAATAATTTTTTTTACAAAGCTGGGTAATTTGTTGACGTTTGATCACTGGATTGGTTTTGGCAACGTGAAGAAATTACACTAGAAAATTATCCACTTATCCCCTGTGGTCTCCCCAATTCGTTACATATAGTCGGAACACCGACTGTGCACAGCACCGTCGCCCCGACACTATATATTGTTACCTGTGAATGCGTGTTCAACTGAGTAACATCGAACAGCTCTTAGAAGTGCGGACTTCGGAGTGCGAACCGGACTATGTTTTATTTCTAAACTTCTCATACTTGTCATTAGTACTGCTCTTCTGCT
>NC_042493.1:114231352-114231558 GCF_005508785.2 Acyrthosiphon pisum
TTGTCACTGTCACTGTCAGAGTCACTATTTTTGTCTACCTTAAAAATTAGTAGTGCCCTAATATCTTCATCTAGTGATTTTAAGTTAATTTTTATTTCTATCAGAACAATCAGAAAACAATTTTTGAGGTCTGCCGACATTTGATGATGAAGATGGTGGTGATAGAGGTGGTATAACAAATAGTTTTTTTAGCCATTCAAAATTTG
>NC_042493.1:114231658-114232113 GCF_005508785.2 Acyrthosiphon pisum
ATTCCCTAAATCTAATTATATTTCGTAAACTTTTTATCCAAAGTTTGCTTAAAACGGCTGTGAAGTTAAAAATTGTTGACTTAATTTTGTTTTCGTTCTTCTGAATTGCCACCATTATATTTTTGTTTAATATATTGTAGTAAATATCGGTTAGATACTACACTTTTTGGATCCAGAGGCCCTTTTGTTCTTAAGAATACAAACAAATCATTGTATACGATTTTTTTATTTTCATCAATAACTGAAATGTGAAAATAATAATCGTTAAACAAACAAAATTTAAAGGGAATTAACAGATGTGCTAATCACAGACGCAACTCGACGCAGATAAAAATTATGTTATTGAAAAGCTAAGAAGTTTTTGAATAATACCTATATATTTTTATATGATCATTTTAGATCTCTTCTTAAATAATATCTTACAAAATGTAAAACCACTACTAAAAAAAATGTTT
>NC_042493.1:114232426-114245781 GCF_005508785.2 Acyrthosiphon pisum
TTTTTTTTTTTCTATTTTGTCCGCCTAAATTTGTATTTCCGACCACTGTGCGTCGTGTCATATTATAAAAACAACAACGGTGTCATTATAATAAACACATCTGCAGAGTTGAATGATGAAATAAAATTTCCAGCCACAATACAAAGTGATTGCGGATTAGAATCATTACGAATGAAATGTAGCACAGAACAGGATCCATTATGGGGAAAAACAGCTTTACTAAACGAATTTGCGACTTTTTATAATAAAATAAACAGAACACAAGAGCCACAAGGAGTTAACGACTTAAACGATAAAGTGACAGAACAGAGCAATATAAATTGTCACATGGAGGAAAGATCACACGGTGAGCAAAAACAGAGCGACACTGAAAGAACAACAGATGGTTTTAAACCAACCCACGATACATCGGACGGAACAGATAACGAAATTAAAGATATGACCATACCGACACAGCTAGGGACAAATAAAATAAAATCGGGATATAGTTAAGTAATAAGCATAATTCTAGGATCGTTATTACTCGCCTTGTTAATGTTAATAGTAAGCGTAATTTATAAATTTAAATTCGTCAATAGGCATAGATATAGATATACATATAGTAGAAGTAATAGCAGGGCCTCGGGAAATAACAAGGGAAACGGAGCTAAATAGCGGTAATGTTTAATTTTAGAAATATAAAGAATTAAGTTAAGTTATAGGCATTAAGTACAAAAAAAATAAAGAAATAAAGAAATTAATAAAAATAAAATTACGTATAGTAGTAAATAAACAATAACACATAATATGTACACTAAATAAAATAATACCAACCATACACAAAAAATTTTTTTTTCTCCCTTTCTCTCTCTCTTTCTTATACAGATATAATAATATTTTGACAACACTACATCTATAGTCGGCGGATGTTCGACCCATTTTTATGAGGAACCGCCGACACACTAAATAGGCGGACAGATTCAAAACTATACCAGATGTTTGTATAGTAAATAAAAATGGCAGTGTAGTAGAATATTACAACACTATATATTCTAATTTCACGCGTTATTATATGTAGGTTAATGGTAGTTATGGTGGCAAAAGGAGAACTACCATACACAATCGAAGAATTTGAGAATCAAACGAGCGTACTTTTTTTATGGAACAGGCACTCAGATAGAAAGATTTTAAAAAGATTAGGGATCGATAACTATATCCAATAATTAATATCACATGTTATGACAACAATTTCGACCAAAACTTCACAATAATTTTAGAATAACTACATTTGAAAGAAATAATTTTTGAGACAGATATAGGGCACGTGCAAGAGCAAGGACGGCTATTAAATTTAGAAGAAACTCATAGTGCTATTTGTTCCAAAGCGCATAGGATAACACACGCGCACGACCCAAAAGCAGATGTCAAATTAACCAAATGTATATTCGACTACACAGTAAGAAGACAGGGGTATAGCAAATTAATAAAACACTTCTGAAAAAAAAAAAATTAATTAAGTAACACTTTTCGCAGCATATGAACTAATTTAATATTATTATTCTTTTTATTACGCTTAGAACATGAAACACTCTCACAGGAAGTAAACGGGGTGACCAAAATTATAAAGTCGGTTTGATTACAAAAATACAGGCCACCACTCATGACGTATGCAGTTCAGTGGTAGATTGTATTTTCGTATTTCGAGTAGACGAAAATCTCGATCTAGGAAAAATGGACGTAGCCGTTTGGACGTGGCCGTTTGGACGTAAAAAAAAATATCAATTGAAAAATCAATAGTTTTGGTTTATTTATAGGTGTTTATAAATTATAAAACCATTGGTATTATATGTTCATAATATAACTAATGGTATCATATCATATCGAACATTATCGCAGGTATTACCTATAGATTGAATTTTATCGTTTTGGCAATAGGTATAAGGTGTCTATAATAACAATATAATATAGGTATAACTTATTGGTTAAAACCGTTTATCACAATTTATCGAAACACGGTGATACACGACAATACACACTTATAATCGTGTTAGTCGTGTACAAATTGTGTACAAGTATACATAGGTATACATGTAAAATGTCGTTAATTAACTCAAATCGCGATGGTGAAGTTTTTGTGGATGACGATTTCGTGTTCTTATTAACGCTTTTAGTTCTGATGGTTCAAAACGGTTTTGGCGATTTAGATATAAAAGAGAATGTAAAGCTCGTTGTGCGCATACTGGTAAAACAGACTTAATTATTCTTAGGCGTATAAACACTCATACTCATGACTCTGATGCTGCTAAAGTTGAAGCAAATATCGCAGTGTGCAATATTAAAAACGCACTAGAGAAACTATGGAACTAACGTCTACAGTGATAAACGAATGCATTTCTGGATTATCAGAAGAATCTAAGGTACTTATTAGAAACTGAAAAAAAGTATTGGTAAATTAGCATAAGGAATTGACATTAAGTCAACAATATATAATAAAGTACTTACTAACTATATTTTATATAATTAATCACACTATATTATGAGTGAAATGAGTGTATATACTGTATACCTATTAACAATAATTATAAGAACATTTATCATGTTATTAACAAAAAAAAAAAGAGAGAGAATTTACTCCATTTATTATTGTATTAAGAAATAATTAAAGTAACATAGAACTAACACAAAAAAAAAATAATACTCACTTACATGTATATGTATTGAAATAAGTTTTCATTGAATTAAGTAATAATATGTATAAATGTAATGACTAAGAAGAAAAAAAAAACATGTAAAGATGTATTATTGTAAAATTGTATCAATGGGATCCGCGACAATTTAGCGCAGTCATTTTAGCGCACGACAATTCAGCGATGACATTACAGCGCAAGACAAGTCAGCGCATACGACATTTACGCGGAACAAGATCAGTGCATCATGTTTAATAAAATATACTAAATTAATTAAACACAATTAAACGTATATTCTAATATATATATTTTTACGTATTCTGAATACTTGTATTTGTATTTTTTATTCAAAACCAGAAAAGTTATTAAAAATAATGTATATATATAGCTTAAAATTAAATATTAATAAATGAATAATAATTAACTTTTCGTATTCTGAATAGGTACCCTGCAATTTTTTTCGAATAATAATTGTTGAAAAGTATTCTTTGAAGACGGTTAGGTTCAACACTTATTTAATGTCAAAATTGGCATGTACTTATATCTGATGAATGTACCTATACCCACCCTGGACAATTTTGATTATCCTCTTTGACTAATTATATATTGTAAAGACATTCGAAAATTAGTATTTTTATACAATAATATAGTTTTACAGAATACGTGTATAGTGTGTAGGTACTAACCACAATTGATATTGCACTAAATTATTTTATGCTACCTAGTTTAGTTACCTATATCAGATTATCTAGGTATTATCAATTTCACAGACAGAAATTCTTTCGATTAGATATAAATATATTTTTAAATTAAATATTTGTTGCACTGATTCGTTGCGTGCTAAAATGTCGTGTGCGCTAATTTGACCTGCGCTAGAATTACCGCGCTCACTTAATGTGTGCTGAAATTACCGCGCGCAATTGACGGTACACCCTTAAAAAAAGATTTTTGTCTTTTAGAGACATAAATCCTTTTTCTAAGGGGGGGACTTGGAGTCATGGGTGACTTTACTCTAAAATTACTTAAACACATAGAAAAAATGATTTTGCGTAAATGCATTTTGTCTATGTTGCGCATGAGCCAGAGAGAGAAAACAAATAGTGCGCTGACAGCCTCTTAAGCACAATACGTATAATTTGAGATTAGAATAAAAAAAAAAAAAATATTATGAGGTTGCGTGAATAAGGAGCCACCCATTAGTAGCACTTAGCTTGGAAGTATAAGATATATTTAATAGGAAAATATGATGAGAATAAATAATATTAATAAAAAAAACAAAAGGGGAAAAAGAGGATCACATCAATATAAAAATAGTCACGATCCAAAGTGTATTTTCTCTGTTAGTTTTACCGGACGAAAACTGGTCGGTAGGTAATTCTGATAGTATTATCAACTATTATGTATGTAGGCACAGTTGAATAATTTAGGATACGCGCGTCCATTAGGCATATACTAATATACTATACTAACCTACATGTATTCTTATTACCTACATTTAAAAAAAAAAAAAAAAATCCCATGTGTTTCAATCGTTGAATTGTGATTCCATATATAGGTAAAATATAGTCATTAACGTTAAGAAAAATGCGTACGTCGACAAAGAATAAAATAAATAGACATTGATAAAAATCGTCTAGATAAAAGCCATGAACTATATAATATATACTATAATTTATAAATTGTACAATAATTACAGGTCCGTCACGTCGTTCACACGCATATAGGTATATATTATCCAAACCTAATTACTGAAACATAGTTTATAGCTTATACTTTACGGTAAAATCACGATTAGTTTCATTCGTTAAGTGCCTACCTACGTAATATACGTCTAATATTAAGGAGTCCGTGGTTCCGTGACGGAATAAAAAGTGTATAGCGTTAGTCATAAGTTTAGGGCGTCATGAGTGTAGACAAAGAGTGCCGGAGCAAGCGTCGGGGCGAGCGGGGCACGTGCCCCGGGCCCCGAGATTTTGGGCCCTGTTATTTATTGTTATTCATTGTGTTATCCCACCTGAATGAAACAAAAAAAAAAATTAAGTTCATTTTTGATCATGAGTCTTAGTATTACCCAATATATATACCTATTAACAACATATTACCTAAAATACCCAAGTATTTACAGTACATTTAAGTTTATTTCTACCAGATTATTTTCGTTGGATATGTTGAAAATATAATGTTTGTTCAAATTAAAATGCTCGACGTTTTTATCGTCATTCTTGGCTTTTCGCATTTCTGTAAGCAAATGTGTATGTATATATTAATACAAAAAGTTAGCTGTTTTCTACGAAAGATAGCTATAAATAAATTGAAAAAAACGTTAAATATTTGATAAACGGAAAAAGTATTTATTTAATAATCTTTACGTGTTATATTTTAGCATACTTATGTTGCATATTTTTAATTAAAAAAATGCATATTTCATCATTGTTATTGCATATTAATCATATAGAATATATAACAAATGATTTTTCAAAAAAAAAAAAAATTAAAGAATATTATCAATGACAATTTTTACTTTAACAATATATTAGGTATTTAAAATATTATAAATTGTTAAGCACAATAATTTTTTTTTTAAATGTCCTTTATAAACTAAAGTTATTACGTATCTATTATGTAATTATACATTTAATTAGTAAAAGCAATCATAAATAATATTTTTATTTTTAAATTTTATAATGGTGATAATGATGAAAAGTTTATTTGCAATAAGAGTTTATTTGTATGATAATACATTTTTCATTGATTGTTTTGATTTTATTTACATACCAAATGTACAATAATTTATTCTTTGATTTAAATTGGGTGGACAAAATAACCTTTTCAATTAAATCTATAGTTAATTTATAATGAGGATTTAATGTATAATATAGGAATAAGGGCTTCACATCTTTTACTTGCCCGGGCCCCGCAAAACCTTGCGCCGGCGCCCGGCACTGGCTGTTCTACTCGTCTAAACTTTAAAGTTAAAATACCTATAACATATAAGTTATAAATCATTAAAAGTATTGAATTAAAATGTTATATTGTAAATTATAATGACTAAATTGATTTCAAAATATGTAAAATTTAAAAACGACATCCTAAAAAGCCTGGATATTCTGTCAAAGAGTAGTTTCATATATGTATAAAAGATTACAATCGGGTATACTGAAGTACATATGTGTAATTTACTACCTCTTGTTGATCTAAAACGTATGAAAAATAAGTGTGCTGCAATCACCTAAGAAAACGTAAAACTGGTATATAAATTTAGGTACTCTAGATTTATTCTTGTATATTGTGGTTTTTAAAATGTTTTTTGAAATTATTAAGGGGCCATCATAGGTGTGTTTACGGGAGGGGCCGGGTGGGCACTGCCCCCCCCCCCCCCGGCAGACTATGCCTCCAACAAAATCATGTCAGGATAAAATAAAAGTCGTGTGTACCTTGCAGTACCTATAGATTTTGATTAATTGTAATTTTTTTAGTCACGCATTTATTAATTAGTGATTATATATTCTGAATCAGAATTATAATTTATAATAAACCATTTATCCATCGTGTCGAATTGTATGTCGCAGCTACCATTCAGCGATGCGCTTAATTTTACAACGTTACCATACATCCGAGTAGGTTGTGTATATAATATAGGCATTGAAGTTAATAATTTTGTAATTGGTTGTTGAATATTGGTTTTCATTATCGTAATATCGAAATGAACATATTATACCTACTTGATTTTCCTTGTCTTACGTTGTTGTAAGCTAGGAGCGCTCGTTTCCGAAGTTTTTGCCGGACGAGGTGTTTTTTTTTTTTTTTATATACAAAATATTTATTAGTCTTTTCTTCAGTATTCACAATATTCGGATGTCCCTGTAATGCACCACTGTTAGGCCCGCTCTCAGGTATTCATTGTAGTTTTAAGTGCCCACAATTTGTATTCCCAAAATAGGTGCGCGACGTTGCAGCAATACATTACAAGTGTGTTTGAGATCTGTAGGTATACGTCATTTTCTGGAGTGAATAATTCGGCATTCTTTATTATTACAAGTGTTTGTTGCATTTCAACCAAATTGTATTCCAATGTCTTTTGCGGCCCTGAGAAGGAATAATTATAATTTTAATCATAATGCGTATCTATTCCATAGATTGAGTACCATTGTGATTCTCGTTACCTTGATTTTTTTATTATGTTTTCTATTTTACGAGTGATTTCTATTAGTATAATATTAATTGTATTGTACCCATTTTATACATCTATATTTTCCGGCCATGGATATTTACCCCATGGCACACTTGTGCCCCAGATCTTGCCCGGTTTTCACCGCAGGAGAGATTTTGTTTTTGAATAATTATTATATACATTAATTGTTTTGAGTTTTTGAACTTGGTACGCGGTATCAATTTCTTTATTTATTGTTGAATTTTGAATTCTATATTTGTACGAAATTCTGTTTTTTTATTACTTTGTGATTTTCTTTTTTTTTTTGTTACAATCTTACAGTTGGTGAAATAGTACTTCACATTGATTTGAATATTTTATTTTGGCGTTATTTTTATCATAGTTTTTTTTTACGAATTGATTTTCAGTAATCCAATACGTTTCTGTGTCACATTGTGGAAAGATTTTATTGTATTTGGAATCTAGTTTTTTTGTACGTTCTTTGTTGTGACCTCTTTACTATCCAGTTAAAAAAAAAGGGGAGGGGGTTCACGTTTCCTTCGTTCAGTATATGGCTTCCAGTGCAGGGCAACGCAAGACTAATCCTCCTGAAAGGCTCATTAACCAAGTACTGCAAGGCACACCAACCATCATGCCGACCCAAGAACCTAATACGTCCCTTTCAGAACCAGCCAAAGAGGTTACCTTGGCGGATCTCGTGGTCATGATGAAGCAGATTCAAGAGGAAACCCGAACATCACAACAGGCACGTTTTGATTGCCTTGATGATCAATTTAAAGTTATCCAAAGTAATTTGAATCAACACGACACACGGATGTCTAAGACGGAAAAGAACGTGTCTGCGCTACATAAGAATCAGATTGATCAGCAAGCCACGATCAAAAGTTGTCCAGAAACATTGGCATCAGTGTCAACAGATGTTGAAACACTGAAAGAAGCTGTAAAACTACTGCAGGTCAATGGCCCTACATCTTTCAATCCCGCACTATCTTCCACCACTATACCACGGACAACGTTACCGATTTCATCGATGCCACCTACATTTAACCTGCCGCCTAATATAGGGACAGGGACAACTGTATATGACAGTATCCGACCATCTTTTTTGAGTTCTACTGAACGTATGATCGATGTCGTTTCAGAGTTCTCCGGAGTGTTTAAAAATGTGCACCCTGAAAGGTTCTCAGCGAATTGTCCAATTACTTTGAAAACTCATATTTTACGGATTTTCAGAAATTGAATGCTGTCCAACGTAGGCTAAAGAATGATGCATACATGTGGTATGATGCGTTGATACCTAGCCCAGTATCATATGACGAATTTGTTAAATGTTTCCAAGAACAGTTTTGGTCTATTGACATTCAGCGTCGTGTATATGACGATGTGGTCCGACCATACCAATACCGTTCACCCACTGGTCTCGCAACTCACGCAATCATGTGGATTGCTAAAGCGAAATATTTGGATCCACCGATACATCAACTGAGTTTAGTGAGCACTATCATTCAGCATTACCCCTCGTCACTAGCTATTGCGGTACGAGGATGAGGACCCAAGACTACCAGTGAGCTCATTTCAGTGCTCACAGAGTTCGAGAACACCGTGTTTTTTTGGGACCAACCACAACCTGACCAATACCAGAACAATGGACGACAGAATAAACAACATAATCCCAATCAACGTCAGAATAATCAACCATTTCACAATCAGTCCCGAGGAAGCGGCAATCCGCAACCTAGCCGGGGCCAATTCCACAACAATAACAGGCGATTTAATGACTCCAGAGATATCCAACGTCAATCTCCTCCTTCTCCTCAGCAGCATCATGTTAACCAACTGGATGTGTCGGAAAACGAGGACGGGTCTCACCATTAATGACGCTCCCTGGTGTTGACCCCACTAATTTGTGTCAGGATACGGAAACCGTTGTTCCAGTAATTTCCACTCTAAGACAAGACCTTATATCATCGACCTCAATTCCTTTGAAATCAAATCAACCTTCAGGCAAGCTGTCAGATCGTCCGGGACTGGAGATCAAATTATGTGATCAGACTTTCTATGCATTGCTTGATACTGGTGCCTATGTATTGGCTATAGCGGAAAACACGTTTAATGATCACCAAATCAATCTACCCGATGGTCAGTCATTGAATATATAGCCAGTCAACGGGATCACCGTTTCAACAGCGTTGCGGTCCAAGAGTAAAAAAGTAACTTCCCAAGTATTATTATCGTTTTCTATTGCTAATTTTGACGCAGACTGTATATTTTTGGTTGTTCCGAATTTGTCTACACCATTCATTTTGGGTGATGATTGGTTGTCCAAGTATAAAGTGATTTTGGACTACCAAACTAATATGGTCAAATTCTCATGTTGGAAGTTCCAGTGTCCATTCCGTACTCTATTAGAAACTCATCAATCAGCGGTGATGTCCTCTCTGTCGGTTTCTGAGTCCTATGAGCCGGTATATCGTTCGAGTTTTGATCAACATATTTTCTCCACACAGTCTGTTTTGAATCATATTTGTACCACTAACTCAAATGATGCCGTTATAAACAATATGTCAATTTCAGTGAAAACACCGAGGCGGATAAATTTGATTTTATAATTGTAACAACTTACATCTAACACTAGTGACACTAACGTCCGCCCCTGCCTATTACTGAATATTATTAGTTGAGTACCGAATTGATAATTTGTCTTATATTGTAAAACATAATATCATTAATATGTATATTAACTTACCTCGTGTTGTAGTGTAGACTTTCGTTGGAATGTGTACGTACCTGATTAGTTTGAGTCGATGCACGTTATTAACACCTCACGATTTACACTACAATATCTTGGTGTTAAAACAAGCGCAATAGTAAGTTAACTTTGTGAAGAAAGATTGATTTCGTGTCAAAAGAAAAAACTGGTCGGTGTTGTGTGGTTTCGCTGCGGGCGCCGTCGACGTGGTCATCTGAGTTGATCTGCCGTGTTGCGCTGAGTGAAGTCTATTGTCTGTGCGTGGCGTTTATATAAGGAAGCGATTGTCTTACCCCCACTCTATTGTTATTACGTAACGCCAGAATTGTCTGTTGGCGTTTGTTATGTTTTTGTTCTTTCCGTGGGTCCAACTTGGCTCGTCTTAAATAATATTATTTTTACAGACCGAGAGAGCAAAACAATATATAAAATATTTTTAGGTTTTAACCATCAAAGATGCGTCTTTGTAATCATTAATATATAATATATTTTATGAATAATCAATTTTAAATAAATATACGTTTCAATAAATGAGTCTCTAAGGAAATCATTTTGTTCTCAGGCATTGACGTGACAATCGCTCAGAAGTTAGGAGAAAATTTAAAACACAGGATATTAGAAAAAAAATTCAAACTCGACGAATGAAGTGTAATGTCTATAATAGGTTAAAAAAAAAAAAAAAAAGATCAATTGTTGCGTTTAAATGTATAAGTTATAACTGTACCTAATATTCAATACACATAAATACCTGCAATGTATATTGTTTTTATTATTAATTTTAATGTTTATATCCTATTGTCTATGTTATGAATATTTTATGTATTTGTATAACGTATGATGAATACTTCTACGTGTTTATTAAATATATTGATCTTACTCAGAGCGGACTGAGGTAATACTATATGTTTTATGAAGTATTGAGATACATTTATGATAATATGATATTGTAATGGACTAACTCAAGTTTCCCTCCCACGCTGATTCGAAATGTTCCATTTTCGCATGCTACCCGTTCATAAAACCGATATAATGATCATCGAGGTTTCGATAATATAATATTAATAATACCCTTTTGGCTTTTACGTCTTACCATTCAATTGGTTCACCTTCCACGGAGAAATTTAATCCGGTACGAATACTCATACATATATACGATATACCTACCTATAAATAATATATTATATAAATATACGCAAGCGGTGTATTATTTGACGTTAAGTGTAGTTTGATTGCCAGTTATCTACAGAAATAAGGTTAAATAACTCAAATTCGTGGGTGGTGGTAAACTCTCCCGATTCATAAAACCAGTAAACTCTCATGGGTCATAGGACAAATAATGTCTTACGATAAATTTTCATAATAGTTCCATTCACTCTAAATTGCAAAACTAACAAAGCTAAACGTGATCTGCTGAGCGTAAATTTGCTGTGTTACGCACTTGCAGTAAGACGAAGACAACAAATGGCCCCCATAGGCGTGTTCAGACTTTGGTGGCTGAAGGGGCATAACACATTTTTAAATTATGATACCTATTTTTTTTTTTTTTTGAGACATGAAGAAACATTCATTTTTTATGTTACAAAATTCACAAATCACAATGGTAGGAATAATTTTTAATTATGATCAAAAAGTATAGCCATTGTCAAAACAATAAAAATACTTCTTTTCCATCCACTATACAAGGGAAACAACATACAATTTGTAAAACTTATCAGTAATAAATAATTTGAGTTTCTGACAAAATTTAAATAATTTTAACAAGTCGTAAAATATCTGAACACATTTTTGAAATTAATTTTCAGCTGATAAAACAATATTATCACTGGTTAGATAAAATTGTATTTAATCTGTGATATCACAGCGCAAGACCTGATAAATGGGGACCACGATTTAAGATATCTTAAATTGTGATAGGCACAACAGTACCATTGCATGTTATGTACTCGTAGTTATAAAGAATTGATGAACATAATATTATAATGATCATAATTAATGATATTTACACGGTCCGTCACGTCGCCGAGCGCTATCAGACTTCTCGTTCACACCTCTTAATTGACCAGTTACATCATAATTGGCCATCAACGTTCCGACAATGATACTGTACGGTCGTGGCTCATTACATAACACAATAATAATTGTTATCCCTATACAGGTATTTATACTCAGTGACGTATTTCCTATCACACGTGATATAGTAGACGATACTCGCGACAAATGTCTAAATTGGAACTAAGAAATGAATTGACGGTCAAGAAAATTCGGAATTCATCCTGGCAAGGTCGCCACTCTGTAACGTTATGGTTACTGACGCTCGGCATTATATTGTAGGTCGCCAACCTATGACCCGTAAAACACCATACTGGTGAAGGAGGCCGTAGGATTTAAAAAAAAATCGGGTAGGAGGGTAAAACAATAAAACAAAACAAAAAGTTATGTTACACAACTGGGGAAATTTATTTAAGTTCAGTGGAGAAAGCTCACTGGCGTAAAACTCCAACAATAGAAAATTAACAAAAAATAATAATAATTTCGACGGGAGCCTTCGTCACCCCATGATATACACACGCCACATTACCAATGTATAAATATGAATAAAATAATAATTGACAGTAAGAATAATAATAATAATAATAATACCGTATTCACCTTTTGTGAAAATACTAATAAAAACAAAAGGGCCGGCCAAGGCATACAAATAAACATATAAATAATACATATTACCCAATGGAGGTCTACGCGTCTCTGCGGTGTTTCCCCTTAGATCTTGCCCGTCGGTGAGGCTCACCGCGGGAGGGATTTCTGGGTGTATCACTCCATGGTGTACTTTTAATGTTTATTTAAAAAAAATGAAATACACCATAAGATAATATTATAATATATGATGCACACGGTAATTGCAAACAACTTTAGCCGGCGTACAGTGGACTACTAATTAATAAACTATATTTCACAAAACTATGGTATCGTCCCGGGAAACCATATACAGTGAAGTATTGGTGGGAGGATTCGGAGGTTGCTCCCGAGTCCACGCGTACACACCGCGTAGCGAGAACACAACCCCGGGCAAGTGGATCACGATATCGGTGCGGGGTGCCGGTAAGATTGTCGATGTGCACGCGTTGCATTACAATTTTTAAATATTTTAAATACAATTTAAGACTTTTTGAGTGACTTGACATAGACCATTAAAATTTAAAATAATTTTTAAATTGTCTTAACATTTCGAGGGAAGCTGCAGCCCACTTAGCCCCTCCCCTGGCTACGCCACTGCTTGTAGACATTTTTTTGTTGATAAATATAGACAAACATAATATAAAGAATTATATATCTAAAATTAAATTTAAATAGAAATTCAAATAGAAATGTATAAAATTTGGATTTATGATATTTTTAAGATTATTTTACTTATCGACATAAAAATAAAAAAACACTCCTCATTTTTTAAAATCAATACATTCATCGCTCCGCCCAGAATCTAATATTCTTACTGAAAGTTTTATTTTGATATATATAACTGTTATATTATTGCTTACCCACAAAATTTTATTCAATATAATATGTTCTATCAATAAATTTATTAATCCTGTTGACTGCTAACAGGGGGGTATAAAGTATATAATATAGTATGCAATATTTGTTATGGAATATTCATTATCTAGAAAAATAAATATGTAGTAAATCTCTACATATTCAATAAATTGTTATTTATTTTATAAGATTATTACTTTGGAACATTATTTTACTAACATTATTAAATCGACACAAT
>NC_042493.1:114247094-114247950 GCF_005508785.2 Acyrthosiphon pisum
GATGCTATATATAGTGTATATATAATACGAGTCAGTATAGGAAATTACTGACCCAAATCTACTCTGAAATGAAATTGACCATACCCAAACAGCGTCTTTGCTGTATCGGAATATCGGATGATAATAATAACAATAACATAATAATATAATATGAATAATTTATAAATTATAAAGTTTTTAGTGGTCGGCCTCGGGAGGACGTTAAAATATTATGTTTAGTTTTATTCACATGGAATTGTACCTATATATCGCAGGCGTAATGGAAACACGTCGTAAATAACGAGTCATTTCATACCAGAACAACCGTTTTCATTATTATTTTTGTTTCACTGATGAGATACCGTGATTGTGGCAAAAATGCCAAATGCGTATCAAGGCCCAAGAACAATTACTTACATTGCGTTACATAATTTTAAAGCATTTTCCATACGAAGCGTGTACAAGTACCTACCTACTAGAAAAACGTGTTCGATCTAATCACGAAATGCCGCACGTGAGAACTGTCATGGTAAAATTAGTTAACAACAATAATATTATATTATGTTTTGTTGAGCAGCAGATTCCTCCCAGTCGGTATAGATTTACACAAGTGTTTTTAAAATAATATTTTCATCCAAACACATGTGTACGTGATCACTGTACAGTGTACAACATAAAAAAACTTAAATTCAATTTAAATTTGATAAAATATATTTGAAGTACCTACATATTATATAGCCTGACATTTTTGAGTTATAAATTAAAACTAAGATAATATATACCGACTTAATTTTAATTTAATAAACGAGTTCTACTTATTAGTTATTTCTGCTACCTGTTAATATACACGTACGTTGCGCCAGCCCCCCCCCCCCCA
>NC_042493.1:114248000-114249205 GCF_005508785.2 Acyrthosiphon pisum
AAAATACACACTACCACTAACACAGCTACCGTTGCTTGACGTCCCAAATCTGGGGTCCAGATTTAAATGGACAAGGGGTACATGTAACGAATGTCGTCATCGACATCGTACATTACTCCTTACGTTGAGCACGGCTAATATGCTGAGTGTTGCAATGGCAAGCGTGTATATATTATGTATGAAATATATATATTGCTGACGCGATGTTTAGCTTGCATCGTGTAAATGGACGACCGGGACACCTAACGGAAGGTCGTAAGAAGTCTGTCAACAGTCGATAGTCGAGAGTCGATAGTCGTAAGTCGTAAGTGAACAGTGAACAGTCAAGAGTCAGTAGTCATAATCGATGGAGGAGTCTATGGTCGGCAATCAATAGTCAGAGTGGATGGTCGATAGTGGAACTCGATGGTTGACAACGACCTGAAGAGGACCTACAGAAGACCAGCTCAACCCACATTTGGACATCGGCAACCACGGCACACCATGGCCCGATCAGTAACCCTGAGTTATAATTTATAAGTATACTTTCGCTGTTGTAAACTTGTAGTAGGTAATAACAATACATTAATATTCAATAACAGATACATTTATATATATATACACACATTGAGTAATTTGCTTCACATAAAGTAACCCTGATCCCTAGTAATAATATCACACACCGAGGTCGAGTCTCCGAGACCACGTTAATAAAAACAAAACGACACCCGCGAGAGCGAGGTGAAGAGGAGACGTTACAATAACAAGCTACTAATTAAACGCAAACATTATTTAGACCAATATCCTAAAAATGAACTAGTACCTACAGTTTTATATGGAACAGAATTATGGTAAGCTGACAAAAATATTTATCATCACTAGGTAATTATTTGTCATTGATATATATTATATGTGTATATTATTATAGGTGTAGTAAAATTTAGATAGCTATATCTTTTATATTAACTTAACGAAGTTGAATTGTTTGTAACTTACTCTTGAAGACACCTATTATTGATGTATACTCAAAATGAAAAATGGACTTATGTCAGCCTTCAATGTATATAGACTCATTATGGTAGCCTATATTCTATCTATTTTACCCTAGTCATTAGCACAACAATTAAATGTACAATACACGAAACTGTGCTTAAATATCAGCCCAAAACGTAAACAGTTAAACGTCATTATTTATTATAGTAAGTACACCGTAGCGGGACAACTAA
>NC_042493.1:114260364-114261298 GCF_005508785.2 Acyrthosiphon pisum
AAATGATTGCCGGATTAGAATCATAACAAATAAAATGTACCACAAAACAGGATGCCATTATGAGGAAAAACAGCATTACTAAATGAATCTGCAACTTTTTATCTAGTAAAGTCGTGTGTAGCGTACAGGAAATACACAAATAACCTAACAAGCAAGCCAATAGAACTCCCACAAACATACAGCTTCATAAAATTCGTATTATTAAACAACACGGAACAATCTGGCAACGAGGCGGTTGGAAAAATGCAAATTTCAGCTTTAAATAAGACTAATTCCGACACGTCAGGCAACAAAACTGATAACTTCAGACACGAAAAAAATGCAGCAGAACAGACCACAGTAAGTGCGTCAACTACGTCGAGTATATTAGGGGAGATTGGTAATAAAATTAACAACACACAAGAACCACAAAAAATTAACGACTTGAACAACATAGTAACGGAGCAGAGTAATATAAGTTGTCACATGCGGGAAGAATCACACAGTGAGCAAAAACAAAACAACCTTGAAGAAACTACAGAGTATTCCACACCGGGCCACAACGCATCAGACGGAACAGATGACGGAATTATAGATATGACCATACCGACACAGCTAGGGGGAAATAAAATGAAATCGGGATATAGTTACATAATAAGCATAATTCTAGGATCGCTATTACTCGCCTTATTAATGTTAATAGTAAGTGTAATTTATAAGTTTAAGTTTGTCAATAGGCATAGATATAGATATATGGTAGATGTAATAGCAGGGCCACGGGAAATTGTAAGGGAAACTGAATTTAATAGCGGTAGTGTTTAATTTTGAAAAAAAAAAACAAATAAAAAATTAATTTAAGTATTAGACATTAAGTAGGAAATAAGGGGGAAATTATTATGATGAATTAAATAGATAATAAGGTTAGGAATAGGAAAGTACGTAGTTATAAGTATAT
>NC_042493.1:114261398-114263977 GCF_005508785.2 Acyrthosiphon pisum
GAACATCTTCAAATCCAACTATATTGCCTTCTTGTGCCATATATTGTAATGATGCTGATAGTGCGATTTCATCAAAAATTACTGTGCAATAACGGTCCAACTTATTTCTAATTTTTTAACTGCGTTCTTTAAATTTTCAAAAATTCTTTGGTTAATTCCAGTTTGAAATGGTATTTTCTTCAACATGTCCATGATACACTTGCGCGATGGAAGAGCAAATACTTTAGAAAGCATTCTGTAAGCTTTTCCACTCTGCTTACCTATATAATGACAACGCAAACACTTTGTCGTCAACAGTGAAACGCCTACCTCGAGGTTTTTGTGGTTGCTACGCATTTGTGATTCAATAAAATTTAATGTAAATGAATTTAGTCTGTTCAGTTGCTTGGAATTACTATTTATATATTTTTCAGCTTTTAGAATGCGTTTCTTAGCACTAGCATAACGTTGGCTTAACACTAAATTTCTTTGCTTATATCTCTTGGTCACATTATACAATAAACTTTTTCTAGGTGTCAAATCTGCTTTTCTATGAAAATTTATATCTTTTAATGTGCCTTCAAATAATCGTTTTGGAAGTAAACAACGTGTAGGACCAGCTGAAAAAAGTGTTATACAATTTAATAAAAGCAATAATTTACTTTATTATAAAATTAATCTATTTTTTGTAAGTAACCTATTAATTTACCCGTGTTTATTCCAGAATCAATAGCCATTTGTGGAATAGTACCTTCATCAAAGTCATTAGTAATAATCTCAATAGACATTTCAGCTTCATCTTCATAAGTGTAATCTATATGTGAAAAAAACATTAAGATTTAATAAATTATAAAATATAATAGATAAACCTAACTTATGTAATACATTTTCTAAAAACACCATCAAAAGTATTATTATGCTAAGTTGAAGTTGCAATTAGGTAGGTATTATTATTAGGTACAATGAAATTTGTATGCCACTTTGCCATATCTTACAAAATGTATAATGGATAATATACACATTTTATTAAGTATTCTTATTATTAAACACAATTTAAGTATCTTACCTGTATTTAATTCAATATCTATATCAGAAGAACTTGTACGATTTACAGATTCAGTAGGCATTTCACAATTAGTACCTTCACAAAAATCCTCAGTTACAACTTCAATGGACATATTATTATCAGCGACATCTTCCAAATTATTGTAATCTATATTCATAACAATGTTTATATTAATTAATCTCATTTAATACAACCAGAGTTTAATAAATATTTAAATATTTAATAAACTATCTTTAAAACTACCTACAAGTACACACAAACCATAAAATATGATTATAAGATTGTATTATGTATAATATTATGTTAGCATACATTCAATACAACTACTCTAACAGGCAATAATATATGTGAAATTAATAAAACAATTTAGACGTGCATAAATTATTTAGAGCATTTTATATAGTTATAAGTGTCTACTGTCTAGCTATATTGATGCAATACACATGCATACATATTTACAAGTCTTAGCGCTCATTTAAAACTGAAACTACATAGTTACATAGTTAACAAAAAAAAAATTACCATTTTATAAATAAGTGTACACAGAACCTATATGGAAGAAAATATTCACATAATTCTTTAAGATCTATTGAAACTTCATATTAAGTAGTTATCAATAAATCTCAAAGATGCATTCTTCTGGAATAACAACGATTTCTAGAATAAATAGTAATTGTTATAAGTTATAACAGTGAATATAATATACAGTAAAAATATTATAAAATTATGCAAATAAAAATAGTTGGGGGGCATGGTGTGGTACCATGAATTAAGATAGTAGGTACTATATTACTTCATGTGTAATACCAACTAACCACAGTCACTAAATTCTATTTAAAAAAAAAATAGTATCTTACCTGGTAAATTCAAAGTAGGAATAGATTTTGTTATGAGCTTCTTAAACCCAGGACTCTTACAGCTTGGCGCAAAATGCTTGTCACACATAATAAAACGTTTGTAAACGTCGTTCATTGGTACATTCAATAACTTGTTGTTTCCAGATCTTTCTACCCAAGCGTTAAATGTCAGTTCATCTTTTGGAAAACGATGACGAAGTGTTATTGTATCACCATATGATGTATCACAACCAACAACAACACATTGTTTGGAAGGCATAATAATAATATTATAAAATACGAAATAACGTAGGTAAAATAAATAAATGGAACGGTTTAAATCGTATTACAGCCGCATAAAAAAAGTTGTCGAAGAAAATATCAAATATTCGTTGGTCACCAAACGGCAAATACCAGAGTCCAATAGATCTGATGGTCATTGGCCAGTACTACAGTTGCACCACTTATAAAAAAGTTAACAACTCTTACATATTGTAAATTATTTTCATTGTGTTGGTATGCCGCGTGTCGTAAAGGCACTATCAGATCCTTTCCATAGAGTGATACCCCCCTGGTAAATATACCCAAGTAGTAGGTACTTAATATAGTTTAATATAATTATTACTTAATTTTGCGTTTTCGGTGACGGTAATGAACGCTCTCCGCGATTCGGCGCAGTCGGATTGCATACCTGATGA
>NC_042493.1:114264027-114265084 GCF_005508785.2 Acyrthosiphon pisum
GAGTGGAACGATGAATGTATTGATTTTACAATGATGTGTGTTTTTTTATTTTTTTTTTTTTATTTTTTTTGTGTCTGTGTACACGATAAGTAGTCGAAATAATGCTACGATTTTCAACTTCAGTATCTTGTTCGATCAGAAAGTGAATATCGTTGATGCATTGAGGGGGTCAAAATTTAAATTTCCCAGTGGTTTACAAAAGTGCCGGGAAAAACAAAAGAAAAATTAAGGAAAAACGGGAATTTTTACGCAAAATCAATTTTTCAAAAAATTGAATTTGGTTTTTGGTGTACCTTTAAAAAAAATTACCGTAGATACATGAAATTTTGACTGAATGTTTATCTTAGCATCTTCTATACACCAAAACATTTTCAAAATATTTTGATGTATTTTGAGCTCTTTACGGACATTTTTATTTTCCATTTTTTTTTAGTTTTTTTTCTAAAAATATCAATAAAATTTTATTTGTTGGATAAAAAAAGCTTGAAAATTTAATAGAAGGCTCCTAGTATATTGTTTCAAAGGCAGATGAAAAATATTAAAAATTGTTAGTCACAGTTTTTTTTTTTAAGCATTTAAAGTTCAAAAAATGACAAAATATGGAAAAATCACGAAAATTTGCAAATTATTTCGAGTTAGAAATTCATAAAAATTTTTCTTTTTAAATCTAAGATTTTAAAATGTAATACAAGATTCCTTATAGGATAATCTACCTTTACCAAAAAAAAAATGTCTATAAGAAACTCAAATTAAATTTTTATGGGCGTTTGAAATTCATATTTTTACAACATTTAATATTCACTCGATTTCTTACGTAACGATTTTCTTATTTTGTTGTAATTAAAAAACGAGTGACTGTAGAAACTTGAAAATTTCACTGAATGTTTATATTAGCATTTTATATATACGATAAAATTTTTAAAATAATTTGACTCTTTTTGAGCTGTTTACGGACATTGTAAGTTTTCAATTTTTTTAGTTTTTTTTTTCTATAAAATATCAATAAAGTTTTATCTGTTGGGCCAAAAAGTGTATAAATTTAATACAAAGCTCCTGA
>NC_042493.1:114265134-114266259 GCF_005508785.2 Acyrthosiphon pisum
TTTTATTTTTGTGTCTGTTATCACCTTTTAGGACAGTAAAAGTGCTTGGATTTTCTTCAACAGTACCTTTTCTGATAGAAAAGTAAATCTAGTTGGTACTTTGGGGGGTCAAAAGTAAAATTTTTACAACAGTTTTCAAAAGCGCCGTGAAAAACAAATGAAAAATTAAGGAAAAACGGGAATTTTTACGCAAAATCTGTTTTCGAGAAAATTGATTTTGGTTTTTGGTGTAACTTTAAAACGAATGACTGTAGATACATGAAATTTTCACTGGTTGTTTATATTTCCATTTTATATACATGATAAAATTTTCAAAATATTTTGATTTGTTTTGAGCTGTTTACGAACGATTTCAGTTTCCAATTTAATTAGTTTTTTTTTCTATGAATGTCTCTAAAACTTTATTTGTTGAGTAAAAATACTTGAAAATTTAATACAAGCCTCCTACTATATTGTTACAATGAGTTTTGAAAAATATTAAAAATCCTTAGTCACAGTTTTTTTTTATTAGCATTTAAAGTTCAAAAATTGACAAAATATGTAAAAATCACGAAAATTAGCAAATTATTTTGAGTTAATAATTCGTAAAAATTTTTCTTTTTAGAACTAAGTTTTTAAAATGTAATACAAGATTCCTTATATGTTAATCTACTTTTATCAAAAAAAAAATGTCTATAAGAAACTCAAATTAAATTTTTATGAGCGTTTGAAATTCATATTTTTACAACATTTGATATTCACTCGATTTCTTACGTAACGATTTTCTTATTTTATTGTAATTAAAAAACTAATGACTGTAGATACTTGAAAATTTCACTGAATGTTTATATTAAAATTTTCTGTACACGATAAAAATTTGAAAATAACTTGACTCTTTTTGAGCTGCTTACGGACATTGTCATTTTTCAATTTTTAAAATTTTTTTTTCTATAAATATCAATAACATTTTATTTGTTTGGTGAAAATGCGTGAAAATGTAATGCAAAGCTCCTGATATATTGTTACAATAGCAATTGTAAAATATTAAAAATACATAGGGCACACATTTTTTTTATAAGCATTTGAAGTTGAAATTTTGACAAAATTTATCAAATTTAAAATTAAATAATAATTTTGTAGTTAAAA
>NC_042493.1:114267946-114269562 GCF_005508785.2 Acyrthosiphon pisum
CACGATAAAAAATGATTATTTCACTACACGAGGGGGGTTAGCTATAATTATTGTCAAACGAACATCTGGTGAAAATATATCTTACCACTGCAGGGTAATTTTTTGTAGGTAGTAACCGTACTAGGGCTTGAAACCGATTGAAATAATTTCGGTTTCGGTTTCGGTTTTGAATACCGGTTTCTAAATGTTTCGGTTTTGGTTTCGGTTTTCAATATCGGTTTCTAAAATTTTCGGTTTCGGTTTCGGTTTTGAATACCGGTTTCTAAATTTTTCGGTTTTGAAGATAATATGTAGTACATTCATCACTAGACTATCTTTCTTTTGATGCAAACCTCTTCCTTGTTCGAATTTTTTCTTTTGTAGCATTTTATTAATAACAATGAAATAATACTTAATTGTCTTATAAACAAAGTAAATATTTACCTATAATAAAAAAGGAAAATACATTCACTATTAAATATTTTCGCATTTGAAATTTTTTTTTGTGTGTAATTAAGCACAAATTTATGATCATTGAAAATGATAAATATTAAAAACATACAACAGAAAAAAATTATGCTCCAGTTATAATCATTAAGTATAATTATTGTTTAACACCAAAGCCTCAATTATGAATTAATATTCAATTTTTTAAATTTTTATTCAATCCCCTTCTTTATTAAATTATATATATTTTTAACATGATTTTTTAAATAGTTCATTACATCTTATAATCATTATAGCCTCCAAAAGTTCTTCATCTAAACTCTAAAGATGCATGCAAATCAAAAGCCCAATTTAAAGCCCGTACGGGCTATTTTAAGTTTTTCCTGGTATTGTATGTGTATAAATAATTGGCTCTCAGTAATTATATGATTTTCTTAGTATTTATTGTTGGATTATTCATTATACTATTTAGAATTTTATACTATTCAATAAAATATGAATAGACATATACGGGCCGTCGCGGTCGTCCGTCAAATAATCTAATGTTGTTGTCAAATGTCAAATGTAATGTGGTGCCCAATAAATAACTATGATATAATAATAAATTATAATAACAAACACTATATTATTATTGAGTTATAACTTATAAGACAATAAGGGACAACTAGTACCAAAAATCTCGACACATAGATAATTCCCCTGGGGCAAGTAACGAACGGTCTAGGATTGAAACTTGAAAGATACAAATATAGCGCATTCGAGTATTTTCAGGGTCCTGTATCATCTATACAATTATCATTGTTTCTCCCCTATTGTCATATGTAGTATTTGCTAGTAACTATAATTTATATAATTATATTACTTAAAGCAACTAATAATTTGGCGAATAATGAAATGGTTATCAACATTTTAATCAGGGTCTCAATTTTATTATGAGTATTAATTATGCGTATTAATGGAATTCAAGTATTTAAAAACACGTCAATTGAAAAAAAAAAACGGTTTCCAATTTTTTTAGATTTCGGTTTTAAATTATAATACCGGTATCCAATTTTTTCCGGTTTCGGTTTTGACTTTAATACCGGTATCCAATTTTTTCCAGTTTCGGGTTTGATTATGGTTTCGGTTTCGGTTTTAAAACGGTTTATACCGGATTCTGAAATCGGTTTTGAAAACGGTTTCAAGCCCTG
>NC_042493.1:114269612-114272415 GCF_005508785.2 Acyrthosiphon pisum
TTTCCGGTGGTCAAGGTTTTAAGAAGTGTTTATGTAAAACTAAGGGCCGTTCTTACGACGTCCGGTTAAAGTTAACCGACACTTAACCGGCCGAATTCTGCCGGTAAAAAAATCTGTTATCAGTCGGTTAGCGTTAACCGACACTTTACCGTACATTGTAAGAACGGCCCTAAATGCTTAACAAATAAATGTAAATGCAAATCCGGGGGAATACTTTGTAATTCTAAATGTCATCCAAACTCAAATTGTTCTAATAAATAATTGTATTTCGCTTTTAAATTTTAATTAAGTACCTAAATAGTAAAATTGTTCAAATATATAATTTATAGTTTAATAGTAATAATAATAAATAATTTTTTTTTTAATTAGTATAATTTGGTTTTTGCTACTAGACTTTGTATAATCTGTACCATTTTAAGTGTTTGATGCGTTGGTCATGTTGTACCGAAGTTATAAGTTTACGATTATAGTTGTACGAATACATTATCCACAGCACACCGGATAATGTATAAATTGATTGGATACTACATATTTAAGGCGGATAATGTATACATTACACTGTTCGTATGGATGAGGTTCACATTACCCGGGTAATATGTACACTAACCGTTTTTGTACTTCACCCGTAACATATATATGACATACAATATTGACAGTAATGGGTTTGATAGCGGCGTGCACGGTGATAGTCTTCGATACGGGCGACGGCGGCGGCGGTGATCTCGACCCGCAATATAATTAATATGACGGCGGCGGTCGGCAGGTATAGCCCATAAACGTGTGTTGGCGATATCACAAAGCAGCGGTGGTAGTATTATCACTGTTACGACCTGCCACGTTCTAGCTTTCCTTTATTAGCACGGTTATCTACTCAGGTTAGGAATCGGCGTATGCTTATTCATTGCGAGCCACGGCCCCGTGGCGTGACTGCGAGTTAACAGCGCTAGTAGTCGTGGTACCATCAATATTCAGTAATCCGTATTTACATTGTTCGTTAGCGTGCGTATATCCGAAATTAAAAAAGGTTTTGTTCGCGATTTACTATTTTTCTGTGAAAGACTTAATCCGAAATTTAATAGTGTAAAACTATATAAAAGTAGGTATTGTTACAAACTAACTGTTTTGAATTATGAATACTGAATAGTTATAACTTATAAGGTATGGGCCGGTGCTGTGTAGTTGGGTGCACGTCGGGGTATAAAAGTAATCTAGAAAAGGTGTCAAGATTTGCTGCACCTCGTGATCCAGAGTTAAGAAAAAAATGGTCAAATGCTATACCAAGATTAAATTATACTGTTAATGACAGGTCATATGTGTGTGAAAAACATTTTGCTCCAGAAGAAAAGTGTATTAGATATTGGGAATCAGGTACTGAATCAACATTACTTGTCAAGGTAAGTAATTTACTATATTTCTAATATTTAGGAATATGCATAGGTAGTAGGTAGATATATTTTAGTTTTAAATCAGTAAATTAAGTGTATAGGTCTTATCTAAAATATTTTTATGCTTTCAATTATATAAATCATATTATACATTGTCAAGTAAAAAAGTCAATGGAGAAAATAGGTACACTTGTTTTTATTTTATGAAGGATATTGATGCCTAGTTTTAAATTTTTCAAGTTTCTATTTTTCAAGTTTTAATACATATTGAAATTTGCTCTATGAATAGGTATGTACTACCTAAGTGTATTTCGAGGTGTATTTGTTATTGCCAAATAATTGTTTATATCTATATTATTCAAAATGTACTAACATCATCAATTTTACAATTAATATGCAATAAATGAAAAAAACAATAATAGGTACCTACCCAATAAAAATTAAATTAAGTAACTAATTATTTGAACAACATACTATTGGTTTTATTTTTAGGTTCCATACAAGCAGTGGCGGACTGGCCAGGGGAGTTGGGGAGATTTATCTCCCTGGGCCGGTGAAGAAATTTATCTCCTTGGGCCGGTGTAAATTTTATTATTTATGAACCTACTATTATTTAAAATTATTATTACATTCGTTGGTTATGGTAAATATACATACTGAGTACAGTTTATTGACAGTGACAGCGTATAATCATTAATCGTGTTTTTGGAAAGCCTGTTGTTATTATTTTGTTATCAACGAATAAACAACAATCTATAGATTATTAATAGACATACCGTGCGGTGTGCGATTGTGCCTTGTATAAAGTCAATGCATTGCTACATATTATAAATGTCTTATCATGGAAATATGGAATAGATTTTATTATTTCATTATTTTAACAGTATTTTGATTTTTTGTTAGCGAAATAACGAAAATATACGAAAGTACCTATACGTTTACATTTGTTTGTGATTTGTGACCCTATTATTATACAATTTAAGTTATGTCTGAAAAAAAAAGAAAAGGAGGGGCCGAAAAATTACGAGAAAATAAGAAAAAACAGCTTCAAAATGATGCAAAAATGTGTCTTAACATTCAAGACATGTTTACTAAACCAAAGGTTAGTATCTACTTATTTACAAATATATTTTACTTATTTAAATGGTTTTTATCTGGATTGTTGTATAGTATTACACTATTACCTAGGGTCATATCATATTATTAAATAGTTTTACTAAAATAAGTAAATTTTAATATCCTACTTAATATTAAAATACTATTTGGACATTTACAAAAATCATATTAAATGCAATAAAGTAATTATTAATGCAATATAATAATTATAATAATATATATATTTATAATATATTTCATTTTAGATTAATAAACCTAGCTTAGATGTAAATAATGAACAGAAACACGATCTGAAAAACATC
>NC_042493.1:114272465-114286396 GCF_005508785.2 Acyrthosiphon pisum
CGGTTTCGGTTTTAAAACGGTTTATACTGGTTTCTGAAATCGGTTTTGAAAACGGTTTCAAGCCCTGCCAGAAAGTAGGTTCAAACACTCGCTGTCTCTCTTTTTAATAAAACGTCTATGAACCGAAATACTATGTACATAATATAATTACGGCATTCAATTTTTTATTTATTAATTTAACCGTTTGGTGAAGAAGCATGGAATCAATTTTCTTCAACGGTATCTTGTTTGATGTGAAAGTTAATCTAGTTGGTGCATGTGGAAGGTTAAACATCAACATTCGTGCTCATTACTTTTCAAAATCGCTGGTAAAAACAAAACAAAAATCAAAGAAAAATGGTATTTTTTACACAAAATCGATTTTGGTTTTTGGTGTAACTCTAAAACAAATAAATGTAGATAAATTTTCACTGAATGTTTATATTGGAATTTTCTATACATGATACAATTTTAAAAATATTTTGATTTGTCTCGAGCGGTTTACCGGCATTTTCGGTTTCAATTTTTTTTACTTTTTTTTCTATAAATGTCAATAAAATATTATTCGTTTGGTCAAAAAGCTTTAAAATTTAATACAAGGCTCCTAATATATTTTTACAATGACGGTTGAAAAATATTAAAAATACACTGTCACCATTTTTTTTATAATGATTTAAAAATCAAATTTAGACAAAATGCGAAAAAATCTCGAAAATGTGCAAATTATTTCGAGTAAGCAATTCATAAACAGTTTTTTTTTAATCTAATATTTGAAAATGTAATACAAGATTACTCATACCTAAGTTCGTCTACCTTTATGAAAATAAAAATCTCTACCTGAAAGTCAAATAAACATTTTTATTAACGTTTGAAGTTCAAATTTTTATAATATGATGGATATTCACTCGATTTATCATGTAGAAATTTTCTTATTTTGCTGTAATTCGATAATATTATATTAGCACAAACACATGCCTATACTTATAGAAAAATATTATATTGTGCAGGTACTAAGAATTTATTGTCGCAATCAGTGGCGTGGTGAGTCAGTTTTTTTTTGAGCGGCGTTCATCTTTGTGGGTTTCTTGAAAGGTGGTGCTGGTGGGACTGGTGGTGGAAGATTTGTAAAATGTATTGCTTTTAATTCATGAAAGCTTGATTGATCTTATTTGGGTTTATATAGGTACCACGGTCTTAGAAGATAAGGTCAGATAATTTCCCACTCCTCTATGGATACTTGTGGAACTAGACATTTGAATGATGTGTTCTACTTTCATAACAATCCACTAAGACGGCACTAGTAATGTTAAGGCTCTACATAGAATGGGTATGCTATGCCACCATTTTGCGACTCATTTATCAATGATAAAATGACAAAATAAAGGGGGAGAAATTCAAATTCACATAACATTATTAGTCGCAACATGGCGGCGTAGCATACCTGTATCTATAGTGCCCTAGTAATGTTAAAGGAAAGTATCCCCCGAACTCCGCCTGTTGTATAACATTTCGTAACTACAATATTCATCTCGTGTCCAGTCCTGTATAATATCTTAGTCCGTGCTGGTAACTGAAAACTCTATCGGTCATTATCAATAAATCGTTATCACATTATGACACTGTAAAAGCTGTACACACAACCAAGGTTTAAATCATCAACCAGAAAACGTGGCTACGGTCTTATAAATATAATAAATTTAATTTATAACCACAATTTATTATTCGATTTGATAACATAATTTTGTAAATTGTGACTTGTGAGATCATTATCATAACCAAATACTATATACGACGTCGTATATAGTATTTGTCATAACTCAAAGAATTGTTCATATTTTATTTCAGTAAAAAAAAAAAAATGTTTTATGCAGAGTTCGTTTTAATGAGGTACCTACCTATTATACTGTAGCAGAAAACTAAAATTAATACTATTTATAAGTTGTATAAATATATAATTAAACAGGTAGGTACATTAATAAATTCAATTTTATTTCTCATTAATCTGTCTACTGCTATAATAAGTTTGTTATTTTCATATTTAGTTGGAAGTTATAGAATGTTCTGATAATTAATTTAAAATAAATTACATTTTAGATATGGTCCATACTTTGAAAAGACAAGTGAACGATATGAATACTTATAATGGTATGTAAATATTGTTTTAAGTTATTGAATGTATAATTTGAACTTGTTTTATGATTTTGATGATAGATTTGAATGACGATCAAGATGCCACTTGGGGAGGCAAAAGGACTAGATATATATACAACTATACTTTGGAATGTTCTGATTTGATTTCAAACACAGATGATTCAGATGTCACCGAGAGTGTACATAGTGTTCAATCAAAAACTACAAGTAATTATTTTCAACAAAATATATTGATTAAATACTTTGCCAGTTTTTACTTTTATTTTTATGATTTAGTGTATTTATAAATTTTTAATAGTTATTTAGACCTCCAGGATTCAACCATTATTACACTACATTAAACTAACATTTTAAATATTAGAAAATAATTAATATAAAATCAATATTCTGGATTTTAAAAGTAAAGGTACATGTATTGATAAAGTTTATTTACATAAAAAAGTTCATAAAAACGTAGTTCAAAATAGTTAATTTCATAAAATTTTTCCTGTAATTTACCCTCAATAGAATTAATTGTTACCATTAAAAACAATTATACACATTAACTGGGTGATGCTTTTATCATTCAATCATTGAACACAAATTTTTAAAAAGTATACATTTTATTGATACAATTTTTTTACATGGTTCCTAGTTGTTAAAAAAAACATTTAAAAAAAATTAATGTTAATTAATATTTTTATCTTCTGCATTTTAAAGTTTATTTATATGGTGACATATATTTTTAAATTTCATATTCCAAAAGCCAAAGCAGAATATTTTTTTTATGTATTTCAATACATTAAAATAGAATTTAATATGAGTAGCTTATGAGTTATAATTATTTAAAGTTTAGTGGAGTGGAATAGAGTGGTACGCGATAATCCCATAAAATATTGGTCCGTTACTCCGTAAATCTATACTTTAGATACTTACAAGTTATAAACTACTCATCATAAATTCGATTTTTATGTACTGAAATACTCAGAAAAGTATAATGCTTTCGAAAAATTAAAACTGTACATTATCTTTGAAAAAAGTTTATTTATTAAGTATAATTATAACCAATTGAAAATGATGTACTAAATACCATTGCTAAATTACTGTGGCTCATAGAATGCTAAAAAAGGCTTTTTAAATAATTAAGTTGAATTATCTGTGCAACATTTTATTAAACTTTTCAACTAAATAGTTTGATTTTATTTGTAATTTATAAACTTTTTGAAAATAAAATACTATAAAGTACCTAATAAAAGTAGAAAAAATGAAAATAATATTGTATTGTATTTACTAAAGTAATTAATTGTAGTGTCCATATCATAAAAAAACTGCCAACTAAATTAATTATTTTTTTTACTTGTCAAAATTAAAAGAATAGTATATTTTAACTATTTTGAATAATAATTTTTTTTTTATAAATAGAAAATAGCTGTCTCAAGTATTCCATAATGTTTAAAGAAACTATTATTGAAATATATATATATTAACTTTTGTGAGTTCAGTCTAACTTCAATTTCAGTTCTATTTGAGAAGACTTCATGCCCACATGTCTTGCCAACATCTTTCTAATGCATAGATATACAGATATACATATAGCAGTTCCAAGAGAATATTATCTTTGTTGGATTTTATCAAAATTTTCATTTTTAAGTATATTATGAGTAAAATATTAATATTTAAAAATGCTTATAATTCACTTGAAAATAAAAATTTCATAAAAAAACGAATAAGAGAACAGAGATAATGTTCATAAATTTAAATTTGTTAATTCACTATAATTTTCATGCCAACAACACAACATTGAAATTTCTGGACATGCATTTTGGTATATTTTGCGTTAGTAAGACAGATACAACTCATGGGGGTATGACATCATCGGCTGTGAAATATTTTGAGCACTCCTAAGGATAAATAAAAATTATAAGTAATTTAGCATCAATTTTATGTCTATCATAAACATGAAGCTAATTTTATTTGTATTGTACAATTTACATTAACAACTATACATTTATTATGGATATTTAATAATTAGTATTACTTATTTGTTAGTGGAAGCAATAAGCGAAGCAGATCTTTCCTCAGATAAGAGTTGTGGAAGCGACTGTGACTGCAATGGTCAAACCAATCATACAGAATTTGATGTGGTCAGCACTTCATCGTCTTGCCATAATATAGAATCAAATTCTTCAGATTCTTCAATGTTGATAGATTTTAAGGTAAAATACAAACCGTTCTTGTTCACAATATTTGTAACAACTTTATAACCATTAAATATCTTATATAAGTTAGTTAAGCGTATATAATGTTCATCTTAGCTTAAAATAATTTATTCAAGAGGATACTATACCCTCAGTGTAGTTGCCGTCGTAAGAACATACAACACAACAATTTTGTATTTAGCAGTTACAATTTTGTTTAGTAAGCGTAATATTATAGTGAGACCTAGTTGACCTATTGTCAAACTTAATAATTATCACATATAAATTTGATATGTTGTATATTTGTAAGATGGTCAACATCTTAGTACACCAGATATTCTATTTTTTTTTTTTTTTAGGTCACTAATAATATTATAAATTGCGATGTTACTTTACCAGACAATGGATACAATCCTGACGACACTGATGGAGAAGTAACTACTCCTAAAACAGACTTACCTCCTCCAGCTTGTTTTAAAACTTGCCTACAATGCAGAAAAGAAAACCCCAATCCCTACTTTCAATACTGTTTTGTTTGTTTTCGAGTAAGGAATTGAAAATTAATATGATTTTGTTATTAATTTTAATGTATTATATAGGTTATTTATAGGTGAATTACACAACACATATGTGTATGTTGGTATGTCAGTAGTACTAAATAATTGTTAGTAATTGATAGATAATATATAATTTCATTGTAACACCAATTTTTTTTTTCAATAATAAAAAAAATGTTATTTATAATCAAAATCATTAAAGAACACTATTTAGAGATATAAGTGTGGTATAAATAATTTGAATTTTTATTTATGAGAGATAAAAAAAAAACATCTGGTGTCAATTAACTGACAACGTTTGAGTTAGATAAAAATACTTCAATGCAGTATCATTCAAAACTGTATGTAAAAATATACAGTGTCTTATAAACCTCATTTTTAAAATAATATATATTTAAAAAAATGCCATAATCTTTATCATAATCTTTTCTTCATTTTGAACAAATAAAATACTAATACTATTACTCATTATTTATAATTATTACTTTTATTAATAACATTTCATTCATACATTATTAAATTAGCTTTTCATGTTTCTTCTGTGAATGATTTTTAATATTAAAGAGTAGCATGATCTTTTTTTTTTACAAATTTTTAGTAGAATATAGACAAACAGACAATTTTAGGCTTTTTTTAAAATGATATATGCAAATCAATGATGTATCTAGTATTGTATTGAAGGTTATAACTTATAATGAAAAAATAAACACATTAACAAAGTTGAATTGGAGCCTTTTTTTTCTTAATCATTTTTATATTTTGTTATTTTCCTCGAGTATTATAATATAAATAATGGGTTTTTCTACATGGCTACAATATAATATTCAGTATGATGAATAAAGACAAAAATTATCTTGAATCAATGATCATCTTTATATTTTGTGTTGACAATCTTGTAACATACATTACAATACATTATATTATGAGAATTAAACATAGTTAATTAATATATTTTTGTTTATGTATAACACTGATGATAAGGATATATCATTTAATCATAATTTTATAATTTTATTATAGTATAGAATGGAATTTTTCGGGAATAAGCCTCGGCCCAAGACAAAAAAGGTCAAACGTTTAAATGTTTCCAAGCCAAAAAAAGAATACAACTTACTTGAAGATTCTCAGAAATCCAGTCCATCAAATTCTCAACTGCGTGTTTCAACTTGTATTGAAAATAGTAACACTCAGATGAATGAAAATATTAATAACATATGTAGCATATGTTATATTAGCCCTAAAAATGGTGCATTTAATCACGGAAAAATTGCTCATATTTATTGTTGCTACTCATGTGCTAAAAAATTGTGGAGAAAAACAAATAAATGTCCCATATGTAATGTAACAACAAAATTTGTGACAAAAATGATTGTTGTCTAGTAATTATTATTTATTAATTATTTTTTTTTTTTAAATTTTATAGTACATTTCTAGCATAATTGTATTATTGTATATCTTTCTAATTTATTAATTACCTATTGTTTAGTATTGTCGTATATATCTATAGTGTATTGTTGTTTATTATTGTTTTATTATTTTCTGACTATAGTTATATTTTATTGTTGTAGTATAAAGTATTCTATACCAGTGGCGTGCCGAACTGACAAGCAGACCTGAGGCATACTATACAATTTGATACCCCTCCCTCCCCACCACTAACAGTTTTTTCACTATTTTTTTTTATTATTCAAAATAATAAATATTATTAAGTTTTTTTAGGTATAAGGTGCACATCTACACTAACGCACCCACCCACCCACCCAAATTTCCCTTGAGGCAATTGCCTCAAAAAATGACTGTTCGGCACGCCACTGTTCTATACTCTGTCTCATAATATAGGAGTAATCTCAGGCAGCGGAAATAGGTTAAACTGATTAATCAAGTGGTATAGTTTGAGTTAACCTCAAAAAATCGGTCACCACCTGAGGTTATTTTTGTATGAAAAAAAGTATAATAAGCTAGTTTATTAGTTAGTTTTTTTTTTTTTGTAAATAATTGTGATATTTGTACTAATTTTTATAACTGTGATTATATTTAAACTAGTTTTTAGATTTTCACATTAACTGTATTTGATATATTAAGATATTTTTTCTCTTACTACCTAGTAATTTAACAATAATTGATACAACTATTAGAATTTGTAATAATTAATATTAATTATATTGTAAACTATTTTAAAAGAGAGCTTGTTTTAAACTGAATACAACGATTAGTCCAGAAAATAAGCTTACATTTCATAAAACCAAAAGCTGCTAACTAAGAAACAGTCAGGTCTTTAAATACCATCCTGTAATAATTCATAAAAGTATTTTGATACTTACCCGAGCACTGTAATGCTACTTTGTAAGAATTTGGGTTTTTTTGATATTATAATAATTAAATAACTGAACATACAAGATGTGCTTTTAAGTTCAATTACTCCATGAATCATATCAAATATTTTATGTTTTTCGCTTGAAACAGTTATCCTGATGGGTTTCCAGTGGCGGACTGGCCAGGGGTGTTGGGGAGATTTATTACCCTGGGCCGGTGAAGAAATTTATCTCCTTGGGCCGGTGTAAATTTTATTATTTATGAACCTACTATTATTTAAAATTATTATTACATTCGTTGGTTATGGTAAATATACGTACTGAGTACAGTTTATTGACAGTGACAGCGTATAATCATTAATCGTGTTTTTGGAAAGCCTGTTGTTATTATTTTGTTATCAACGAATAAACAACAATCTATAGATTATTAATAGACATACCGTGCGGTGTGCGATTGTGCCTTGTATAAAGTCAATGCATTGCTACATATTATAAATGTCTTATCATGGAAATATGGAATAGATTTTATTATTTCATTATTTTAACAGTATTTTGATTTTTTGTTAGCGGAATAACGAAAATATACGAAAGTACCTATACGTTTACATTTGTTTGTGATTTGTGACCCTATTATTATACAATTTAAGTTATGTCTGAAAAAAAAAGAAAAGGAGGGGCCGAAAAATTACGAGAAAATAAGAAAAAACAGCTTCAAAATGATGCAAAAATGTGTCTTAACATTCAAGACATGTTTACTAAACCAAAGGTTAGTATCTACTTATTTACAAATATATTTTACTTATTTAAATGGTTTTTATCTGGATTGTTGTATAGTATTACACTATTACCTAGGGTCATATTATCATATTATTAAATAGTTTTACTAAAATAAGTAAATTTTAATATCCTACTTAATATTAAAATACTATTTGGACATTTACAAAAATCATATTAAATGCAATAAAGTAATTATTAATGCAATATAATAATTATAATAATATATATATTTATAATATATTTCATTTTAGATTAATAAACCTAGCTTAGATGTAAATAATGAACAGAAACAAGGATCTGAAAAACATCAAACAACATTATCAGGAGTAATAAACATTTAAATGTAATTTATATATTTTATTTGATGAATAGTAACCTTTATAATTTTTAAAGGATGAGGATAACCCATGCTCAAAGTTAAATAACGAAGATGATTTATTTGTTAATAACATATTACATAATGTGAGTATTTCATAATACTAATTTAATTTAAAAACTAATTTCAACTATTATCTAGTATTATTTAAAGTTTCTTTATAAATAATAAATAATAATAACAAATTGTATGTTTGAAGAATGAAGATGATGGTGACGATGGTGTATGTACAAAACAACCAGATTATGTTATCAATGAAACTGATGGTTTTAATGAAGTAAAAAATACTTAACCTGTGTTAAATTTAACTATCATATTATTCATATTTAATTTTTATATTATTTTTTTAAATTTTTTATTGATTTTAGCACAAAGAAGATAATCTTAATTTAGAACAGTCAGTTTCTAATAATAAATATGATCATTCAGACCATTTAAATGTTGTGACTATGGTGAGTACTTTAAAATATTTAAGTAACTAGTTATTTCCTAATATTTATTTATGTTGTATTGTGTTGTCTAATCTTGTTTTATACTTTTACTTAAGAATCATTAACATTAGAATTGGAATATGTAATTAATTTGGTATGTAAATCAGTAATTTTAATAATTGTAATAGTTACAAAAGTGTATTAAATAAAGTGAAATTAAATTTTTTTTCAAGCAACAATATTCATGATTTATAAATTGTCCTAGTATTTTGATCTACACTAACATTTGTCTGTTCTACTAACCTGTTCTGCATGATAAGAAAAAAATTTAATTTAACTGCATAAGTTAATAAGTTAAAAACAAAAATAATTAACTAATTAAGTTTAAAAGTTTAAAAAAATAAAACTTCTTAACTTAACTTTAACTTTTTAAGAAGTTAATGCCCATTTAAGTTTTTCTACTACATTAATTATACTCATTATAGTTTAGATATTATCCTACTCATAGTTGTTGGTACTGACAAATTTTAAATTATAGTTTTTTTTTTAAACAGATTTAGTAGGTAAATTCTTTATAATGTATTTTTTTTTATTTAACTATTTAGTTAGTTATCATCACATTAGTGTGGTCTCTAAAATTTGTACGAGGCAGTCTCTATGTGGTTTATGTTTAAAGGTATTATACCAACCATTGCATGATAATGCATTGTTATTTAAAATTGATATAAATGTGTGTTTGTAATTTTATTATAATTGCATGATTTTTAATTTTAATAATTTTTAAACTAAAAAGTAATTTTTCCATTAATTCTCTTAATTCTTACTAATTTGTGTTTATTTAAATTAGATTAACTTAAATGATTCAAAAACCTCAGAAGATGCTAGTGATATTATTGGTGAACAATGCTTTGAGAGTACTAATGCAAATTCTAATTTTATTAGAAAATTAAATGATTCAAAAACCTCAGAAGATGCTAGTGATATTATTGGTGAACAATGCTTTGAGAGTACTAATGCAAATTCTAATTTTATTCTAAATTATAATGCAACTGTAACTCAAAAGTTAGACTTTATTAAAAAACATCCAATTAAACCTACTCACACTGGAAATATAAACTTTGATGTTAATAAAATTTACTATAGAATCGTTTCTGGGAAAAAAATTCATAGAACTTGGTTATCTATTTTAGTCGAAGACAATGATTTCAAGTCAATGTTTTGTTCAATTTGTATAGCATTTGGTTCTGGAATAAGTAATTTTTCAAGTAACAGTGGCTGTACAAATTTAAAATCAATGTACTCAGCTATTGAACGACATGAAAAATCAATTATACATACTAATGCAGTAGAAAGCTATTTTCAAGCTTCTAAAGAAATGTCTATGGAGTATCTTATAAATAGAAATATGATGGCTGTTAAAAGGCAAGAAACAGAAAATAATATTCATGTGCTTAAAGAAGTTTTTGAAATTATCAAGTTCCTTGGTCGTCAAAATTTACCGTACAGGGGATCTGCTTCCAATGAAACATTATCAAACTTCGATGATATTTTAATAAATAAAGGTAATTTTTTGGAAATGGTTCAATTTGCATCCAAAAAAGATACCATTTTGCATGAACATTTACGTCAAGCTATTAAAAATAGTAAACTAAGGAAGGAGAGGTTAGAGAAAAATAAAAACTTAAATTCAAAAGGGCGAGGTTCACTTATTACATTTTTATCGAAAACAACTGTTGATAAAGTAATTTCAGGAATTTTAAAGGCTATAAGAAATAAAATTAAAAATGAACTTGGTGATCAAAACTTCAGTATACAAATGGATAGCACCCAGGATGTTGGTGTTATGGACCAAGCATCTATTTGTGTTCGTTATATCAATGATGGTGATATAAAAGAAAGACTGTTTGCAATTGTCCAAGTAAAGAGTTCTAAAGGTGAAGAACTTTATAAATTACTTAAAGATTGTTTTTTTGAACATGGGCTTAAATTTAGTAATATAATTGGTGAGTCATTTGATGGAGCTAATAACATGAGTGGTCAATTTTCTGGTCTTCAGTCTTTTATAAAATCTGAAAATAAGAATAGCATCTTCATATGGTGTTACAGTCACATCTTAAATTTATGTATGGTTGATATATGTAAAAACATTGATTCAAAAACTTTGTTTGGTCTTTTAAACCGTTTAGCAACGTTTTTTGGTAGTTCTTATAAGAGAATGAATACTTGGACTAGTGAAAACAGTAAAAACAGCAGAATTGGACAAGATAAGTTGAGAAAATTACATAAGGTAGCTGAATCTAATACAAGATGGTGGTCGAGACATAAGGCATTAGAATGGGTGTTTAAAGGAACAGATTGTTTATTTCCTACAGTTATAAGTGTGTTGCATATTATTTCAACTGATAGTGCATTTGATAATAATTCTACTCCTGAAGCACTTTCATTACTAAAAAATTTATGTGAGTTCAAAGTTATATTAACTGCACATATTTTTTTGAACATTTTTAGTTATGTACGACCAACTTCCGATTACTTACAAACAAAACAGTTAGATTTTTTATCAGCTTGGAGAATGGTGGAAAACACTAAGAATGATATAAAACAAATATCATTTGAAAATATCATTATAAAAGCAAAACAATTTGCAATTGAAACTAATGAAAAACTTACTAACTTAAAATTGCCTGAACATATTTTAGTGGAAGAAAAACTTCCAGAAGGTCGTCGTTTAAGAAAAAAAAAAAAACAATTTGATGAGACAACTGAGGACGAAGCATTAACAACACCGATTGATCATTACAGGGTAGAAACTTTCCAGACAATAATTGATCAATTAAACATGAGTTTAAATGAAAGATTTTCATCCAATATAGATTTGATTACCGATGCACAGTTATTACATCCATCTAGTTTTGACGAAAATCTTAAAAACTTTCCAAAAAATGGTTTACTAAAGATAGCTAATTTAGTAAATATTCCTCACAATACATTGGTAGAGGAACTTGTAGCATTTTCTAAAATATATCCATCAATGAATGGAACTCTTTCTCAAAGAGCTGAAGAAATATATGATAATATGCACAATAATGAAAATAATTTAGTTGACGATGATTCGACTGATGAAGAAGATGACACAACTCCAAATGCAACTATGGATAATTTAGGTATGTTAAGTTAGCAATATTTAATTAATAACTTGATACATTTTTATTTGTGTTTACTTTATTCAACAGATGTTGATAATGGGTTAAGCTACAAGTTTACTATTCATAAAAAAAAGTCAGCTACTGGAAAACAAAGCAAATGTTCTGGTTGTTTAATTTGTTGTTTTAAGCTATTATTTAAATTTAATATGCATTCGGTGGCATTTACTAATTTATACTTGGCATATGAATTTATTCTCACTTTGTCCTTTACTCAGGTTAACTGTGAGAGAAGCTTCAGTAAGCTTAAAATTATTAAAAGTAGATTGCGTTCATCAATTGGAAATGAAAAATTAGAGGCATTTATGTTGATGAGTGTAGAGAAAGAGTTGTTAGAAGAAGTAGATTTTCAAGAAATATTACAATATGTGAAGCAAAGTTCCTCATTGATGTGCAAATTATTAAGTTAATTAAATAAAGAAATAAAAAATATATTATTTGATAATATAAACTAATTCAGTTTTTACCATTTATATACCTATATTATATTATAGCTGATGTTTGACTGTTTACCAAGGGATTAGTAAACATGTTGAAGAGCTTTGGTTCTCAAAATATCCCCTGATTTCTACCAATTGTCAATAATACATTAATATACAGAGATAAGTTAAATTACTTGAATCATTGTTTTAAACAATTATATAGACCAGAATTGTATAGAAGTATGTATTGTTATTACAAGTTCGTATATTAAAAAACACGTGGGTAATGGGCTGCTACTTTTTCAAATCTCCCTGGGCCGATCTATCCCCAGTCCGCCTCTGCATACAAGATTCCTAAACTACAACAAAATGCTGTTCCATCAATTTTCCCTGGACCTGCATACCTCACCAAAAACATTAAAAAACGGAAACCACCAACTGAGCGACAAAATGTAATACATAATAAGAAAAGTAAAGATGATGATATTGGTAATATTAACAGAATTGACAACCCTGTCATTAATACAAATTTATATAATTTAATAAAATGTTCAGCTGCCGAGGGAACATTAAAGTTATACTGTTCTTGGACTGATGCCACTATACAAAAGTTGAATAGTACAGTTTCAATTTATAGTTTTGTATCTTTCTGCCACACTGATACAATACCTATCATTGAGAAATCTGTTACTGTCTCAACCAATGGTGATATTACTTTTGGAGTACTGGGGAAAAAAATTGAAGCAGAACAACTCAATATTATCCCAGCTAAAAATCTAGAAGATTTTGCTAATAATTTAAAACAATTTGAAAAAATGTATGTTTGTCATGGAGGACCACAAGTAAATCGGTTTTCAAGAGTAACTACTACAACATGTGTTGCTAATTCTGTTGGAAGGTTACAGCATATTAATTGTTGTCTTGTTATGAAGGAAAAAGCAACATGTTGTGTCAGATGTCGACGACTTGTAAATGTATTGACAATGCGTGAGATAAGAAAAAATGCTGGTGCTCAAGAGCACTTACTCTTATCACCTTCCAAACGAAAACTATTTAATAAAATACAAAATGAAAAGAAATGTCTTAAGAAGAAAGTTGTACGTGCTAAAGAAAAAATCAATGAACTTAATTCAGAACTAAATAAAGTTAAAAAAAATATGGCAACATTTTGTGACAAAAAGATTGAAGAACAATTAAATAATATGAGTGGTATTAATGAGTCACAAAAAACACTAATAAAAGAATGTTTTGCAGCCAGCAAAACTAAAAATACCAAGAGTCGGAGATATAGTGAAAATTGGCTAATGCTTTGTCTATTATTTAATATTAGATCACCCGGTGCTTATAAATATTTACGCGATAGTCAACTTTTACCTCTTCCTCATCCAAAAACCGTTCGTCAACTACTCTCCTGTCTTAAAAGTACTTGTGGTTTTGATGAAGATTTTTATCACTTTTAGCAAAAAAAGTGCAACACATGTCTACATATGGAAAAACACGGAGTCCTTCTGTTTGACGAAATTAGTCTCAGAAAAGTATACAGTTA
>NC_042493.1:114286446-114290945 GCF_005508785.2 Acyrthosiphon pisum
GGGTTAAGCTACAAGTTTACTATTCATAAAAAAAAGTCAGCTACTGGAAAACAAAGCAAATGTTCTGGTTGTTTAATTTGTTGTTTTAAGCTATTATTTAAATTTAATATGCATTCGGTGGCATTTACTAATTTATACTTGGCATATGAATTTATTCTCACTTTGTCCTTTACTCAGGTTAACTGTGAGAGAAGCTTCAGTAAGCTTAAAATTATTAAAAGTAGATTGCGTTCATCAATTGGAAATGAAAAATTAGAGTCATTTATGTTGATGAGTGTAGAGAAAGAGTTGTTAGAAGAAGTAGATTTTCAAGAAATATTACAATATGTGAAGCAAAGTTCCTCATTGATGTGCAAATTATTAAGTTAATTAAATAAAGAAATAAAAAATATATTATTTGATAATATAAACTAATTCAGTTTTTACCATTTATATACCTATATTATATTATAGCTGATGTTTGACTGTTTACCAAGGGATTAGTAAACATGTTGAAGAGCTTTGGTTCTCAAAATATCCCCTGATTTCTACCAATTGTCAATAATACATTAATATACAGAGATAAGTTAAATTACTTGAATCATTGTTTTAAACAATTATATAGACCAGAATTGTATAGAAGTATGTATTGTTATTACAAGTTCGTATATTAAAAAACACGTGGGTAATGGGCTGCTACTTTTTCAAATCTCCCTGGGCCGATCTATCCCCAGTCCGCCTCTGTGGGTTTCCCTTGTTAGTGTGGTCCTAAAGTTGAGGTATTTTTTAAGCGATGGAGTGTTGATATGATTCCTTTCATAATATTGTTCTTTATTTATGTTTTAATATTATTAATTTTGATAGTATAGTATACTAGCTTAATGTTTATCATGTGTTATTGGTATAATATTATATTTATAAGATGATAAATATTATTGTAATGAGGCATGCTTTGGTTTACCAAGCCTTGAGTGATAGTAAGTTCTTAGACTAAATCTTATAACTTGAATAATTTCTTAAATTTATTTATCATTTAATGAACCTACTAGTATTGAATTATTGTTTACTTGAATTACTTGAGTATTGAATTACTTGTTAATTTTTAAGCTTTAATATCAAATTTTGCTTTTGTATGCTGCACAGTCAATGCAAAATACCATATATTGATTGAGCTTTTGTCACTTCCAAAAGGTAAAATAAATTATCTTCATACTACTAAATTTATTAAAAAAAAATTGATTTATTTTTGTATAACTTGAAGCATCTACAAGATATGGAGACATTACAGAAATTAAATCCACAAAATTATATAAAAATAGTTTTATGGAACTTGGAGGAAATTTCAAAAATATTAATAATACCAAAGTACCAAAATACTATTTAAGAAGTGCATTTGTATTTGTAAGTGGGGGTCGCTCTGGTCTAAGATCTGGATATTACAAGTCAATTTTATGGCGAGATAATGATCTGTGGGAAGTGTATGATTACCTTAAAGAAACAGCTACAAACCCCGATGGAAATAAACAAAATATAGAATTTTTAATATAGGTACGCAATATAAAGTTTTTGATGAATTTTATTTATTTTTTCATGAGTTTGTTACCTACTATTAAAATATTATAGCACAGCAATTTGATATCAAAAAGACAGAACTAAACCAAAATTGACAATTGTGATTTACTGATTTAGTATAATAGGGTAAACGGAAGTTGAGAAGAAGTTGGTTATCTGAAGAGGAATAACCAAAAGGAAAAATTAAAATAAACAGTTCTGTGCTTAGGTAGAGAATGATATTCAAACAATGAATATAGGTATAAAGAAACTAGCTGGACTGATTTAGACCGAACCATGCAGAGCACTACTGTCCGGTGGCAAATCAAATATATACCTATGTACTTTGTTATCGGTTTTTAATTTTTGTTCATTATTTCCGGGCTGGATAAAATTTGTCCGAGAGCCGAATTCGGCCCGCGGGCCACCATTTTGTGACAGCTAGTATAGAGCGAACATAGAATGTTCGCCGACAGAGAGCGCCATCGGTTCCAGATTGGACTAAATAAAATGTATACAATAAAAACCGTAAGCCGATGTTCACGATCGCACGTTCTCTTGATTTCGAAAAAAAAACTCTCGTCTACCCTCTTATATACATGATATACAGGGTGTAACAAGAAGTACCGACAAATGAAATAACTTTTGTTCTAATCAATGTCTTATAATTTTAGATTCTGAGTGGAACGATGAAAGTATTGATTTTACAATGATGTGTGTTTTTTTAAATTTTTTATTTATTTTAAATTTTTTTTAAATATTTTTTTGTGTCTGTCATCACCTTTTAGGACAGTAAAAGTGCTTGGATTTTCTTCAACAGTACCTTTTCTAATAGGAAAGTGAATCTAGTTTGTTACTTTGGGGGGGGGGGGGGGGTTAAAAGTAATTCCCAGTAGTTTTCAAAAGCGCCGTGAAAAACAAAAGAAAAATTAAGGAAAAACGGGAATTTTTACGCAAAATCTGTTTTCGAGAATATCGATTTTGGTTTTTGGTACAACTCTAAAACAAATGATCGTAGGTACATAAAATTTTGACTGAATGTTTATAATAGCATTTTCTATACACCATAACATTTTTCAAATATTTTGATTTATTTTGAGCTGTTTACGAAAATGTTCAGTTTCCATTTTTTTTAGTTTTTTTTCTATAAATATCAATAAAATTTGATTTGTTGGTTAAAAAATCTTGAAAATTTAATAGAAGGTTCCTATTATATTGTTTCAAAGGCAGATGAAAAAAATTAAAAATCCATATTCACAATTTTTTTTAAGCATCTTAAGTTCAAATATTGACAAAATGACGAAAATTTGCAAACTATTTTTAGTTAGAAATTCATGAAAAATTTTCTTTTTAAATCTGAGATTTGATAATGTAATACAAGATTCCTCATAAGTTTGTCTACCATTTTTTAAAAAAAATGTCTACAAGCAAATTAAGTAAAATTTTTATGACCATTTGAAATTCATATTCTTACAACATTTGATATTCACTCGATTTCTCATGTAACGATTTTTTATTTTGTTGTAATTAAAAAACGAAAGACTGTAGATACTTGAAAATTTCACTGAATGTTTAAATTAGCATTTTGTATACACCATACAAGATGGTTCTCACTATAATATAGTAGAGACCGTAAACGGCCCATCTTCAGATGTGATTCCACATAATCAAGACGAGCACCTCCACACTAGACCTCTTGTCGAATTCAAATTGTTGTACTCAGATTATTTCGATCAACAGCGTTTTTGGGACTTAGAAAACAGACTGTTCGAACAGACTGCAATCTTCGTTGGTCTAGGTAGTCTAATTCACTTTATTTGTAAACTGTTGCGGTTTGGTTAGCATTTTGTATTAATTGATTATATTAATCCACCGTAGTTGGAATTAAATAAAAATGACATCAAAAAATTAAGAAATTGGAAAACAATTTTATCAATAAAATTATATGGCAATCATGACCAACTATAATTAAATATTTATGGGTTCAAAATTAAAGTTTTTTAAAACATTTGGACGCATGTTGAACTAGTTTTTGGTGAGGAACAAAAATGTTTACAAGATGTCAGGGTAGATAAACTAATAAATGGAAGTTTTACTGAATGTTTATATTAGCATTTACTATACACCATAACGTTTTCAAAATATGTTGACTCATTTTGAGCTATATATAAAAGAAATAGGTAAAAGAAATAAAAGAAATAGGTTCATTTCCCTGGCACCCCCACTTTTGAATTTCGGAACCGAACCCGGGGCTTTCGATTGTTCTTCGTTTGTTCTCGTTTGTTCCGAAAATTTCGTCGTTTGTTCCATTACCGTTCCCGACTTATGGCCCAGTTACGGCGGGGATGCCAGGGAAATGCCTGCACCCCCACTTTTGAGTTTCGTAACCGGACCCGATACATTCGATTGTTCTTAGTTTGTTCTTGTTTGTTCAAAAAATTTCGTAATTTGTTTCATCACCGTTCCCGACTTGTAGCCGATTAACCGTGGGGGTGCCAGGGAAATGCCTCATAGGTAGTTTAATTTAAGCCCCCTCATTTTTTATATATATTCATTATCTATATTATATATATATATTATATAAATGCATACTTTAAGAAAAATGTATTAATATGTAATACAAATATTAATGTAATTAATAAATAATTAATATTAAATGTATTAATGTATTAATATAAAAAATAAAAATATCATTTTAATATTTAAATATAAGTTTAATTTAAGCCCCCTCATTTTTATATATATTCATTCTTAAATCCATATTTTTAATATTTTTCAATTGCTATTGTAACAATATATCAGAGCCTTGTATTAAATTCTAACGCTTTTTGACCCAACAAATAAAATTTTATATTTATTTGTAGAAAAAAAAACTAAAAAATTAAAATTTGAAATGTTTTCGTTAAAAGATCAAAGATAAAATTATTTTAAAAATTGTATGGTGTATACAAAATGCTAATTTAAATATT
>NC_042493.1:114292033-114298729 GCF_005508785.2 Acyrthosiphon pisum
AAAAAAAAACTGTAACTAACGATTTTTATATTTTTCATCTGCCTTAGAAACAATATACTAGGGAGCCTTCTATTAAATTTTCAAAGCTTTTTTATCCAACAAATAAAATTTTATTGATATTTTTAGAAAAAAAACTAAAAAAAAAATGGAAAATGAAAATGTCCGTAAAGAGCTCAAAAATAAATCAAAATATTTTGAAAATGTTATGGTGTATAGAAAATGCTAAGATAAACATTCAGTCAAAATTTCATATATCTACGGTCATTTGTTTTAAAGTTACACCAAAAACCAAAATCGATTTTCTCGAAAACAGATTTTGCGTAAAAATTCCCGTTTTTCCTTAATTTTTCTTTTGTTTTTCACGGCGCGTTTGAAAACTATTGGAAAAATTTTACTTTTGACCCCCCAAAGTACCAACTAGATTCACTTTCCTATCAGAAAAGGTACTGTTGAAGAAAATCCAAGCACTTTTACTGTCCTAAAACGTGATGACAGACACAAAAATAAAAAAAAAACACACATCATTGTAAAATCAATACATTCATCGTTCCACTCAGAATCTAAAATCGTTACATGAGAAATCGAGTGAATATCAAATGTTGTAAGAATATGAATTTCAAATGGTCATAAAAATTTTATTTTATTTGCTTGTAGATATTTTTTTTTAAAAATGGTAGACAAATTCATGAGGAATCTTGTATTACATTTTCAAATCTTAGATTTAAAAACAAAATGTTTTATGAATTTCTAACTCAAAATAATTTGCGAACTTTCGTCATTTTTACGTATTTTGTCAATATTTAAACTTTAAATGCTTATAAAAAAAATTGTGACAATGAATTTTTAATTTTTTTCATCTGCCTTTGAAACAATATACTAGGAGCCTTCCATTAAATTTTCAAGCTTTTTTAACCAACAAATAAATTTTTATTGATATTTATAGAAAAAAAAAATTTAAAAAATGGACACTGAAAATGTGCCTTAAACAGGCCAAAATAAGTCAAAATATTTAGAAAATGTTATGGTATATAGAAAATGCTATAACATAAACATTCAGTCAAAATTCCATGTTCCTACGGTCATTTGTTTTAGAGTAGCACCAAAAACCAAAATCGATTTTCTCGAAAACAGATTTTGCGTAAAAATTTAAGTTTTTCCTTAATTTTTCTTTTGTTTTTCACGGCGCTTTTGAAAACTACTTTTTAAATTTTTATTTTTGACTTCCAAAGTACCAACAAGATTAACTTTCCTATCAGAAAAGTGAATCTAGTTTAAGAAAATCTAAGTATTTTTACTGTCCTAAAAGGTGATGACAGACATAAAAATTAAAAATTTTAATTAAAAAAAAAAAAAACATATTTGTAAATTCAATACATTCATCGCCCCGCGCAGAATTTAAAATATAATAAGATTAAACTTCAAGTTCAAATTAGAACAGTCTGAACAGGTTAACCTTATCTGACTAATCCAAAACTGTTATTATAACAATATCTTTAATTATAGGTACCTATTATATATTTTACTAATTTAGGGGTGAAACTAAACAAATTTTGAAATTTGAGTAAAATTCTGACCAACCCGGTTTAACGGCCTTAACAGTCACACTGCGTTTTTAATCAGTGCTACTATTATAGCCTTTCCATTATTAATAAACATTTTGTACCTACTACTTACTTATATAATAAAGTATATAACAATAACGTGGCTATGTTTAAACCGTGTGCAGAACAAGGTCCCAGAGACGATATGGAATCTCTTGGATATGTTCTACTGTACTTGGTCAACGGCACAAAACTTTGGATGAAATACTTTGAGGGAGACTATGTTTATGTGAAAAAGTGCGGAGATCTGAAGAAAAAATAACAACTAAAACTCTTTATGCTGATTTACCGGGTAGGACATAATACAGTTTAACAATTGTCTCATATTCTCATATTGGTATTTTATAATGCCATTAGGACTGATAATTTTTTTTTTATTTAGAAGAGTTTGGCAAATATTTTGCCTACGTAAAAAAAATTTGAGTTCTTCGAAACTCCCGATAGTTTTTGCTTTAGTCGTTTATACCTTGACCGTATTTTCGTTCACTTGAGTAAAACATTCATTCTACAATTTAACCATAATAATAATTATACAAATTCGTAAAAATGCGAAGTACCTAGAATCTAGATTGTCTGGACAAAGCAACCCGTTTATTTTATATTTAGTAAATATCAATGGAAACCTCGTTTAGATACATTGTCACTATATTATTATGGGACTGTGTATAGTTATTATGATTTTTGATGTATATTATTATGTTATGCTATAATACAGTCTACCAATCGAATAAATTGTCATCAGGAAATTTTTATCGTTTGTAAACGGTTTGAAAAAGATTTATCAACTCATCGTATAGTCAGGAGTTTCGAAGAACTCAAATTTTTTTACGTAGTCAAAATATTTGCCAAACTCTTCTAAATAAAAAAAAATTATCAGTCCTAATGGCATTATAAAATACCAATATGAGAATATGAGACAATAATTGTTAAACTGTATTATGTCCTATCCGGTAAATCAGCATAAAGAGTTTTAGTTGTGATTTTTTCTTCAGATCTCCGCACTTTTTCACATGAGCATAGTCTCCCTTTAAGTATTTCATCCAAGGTAACGTGCCGTTGACCAAGTACAGAAGAACGTATCCAAGAGATTCCATATCGTCTCTGCGACCTTGTTCTGCACATGGTTTAAGCATAGCCACGTTATTGTTATATACTTTATTATATAAGTAAGAAGTAGGTTCATAATGTTGATTAATATTGGAAAGGTTATAATAGTAGCACTGATTAAAAATGCAGTGTGGATAAAATAATAATAACAATAATCTTACTGCATTTTTTTAAAATTAATCAATTGACCTCAATTGTACCATTATTTACTACGCGGATAACAATAGAAATACATTTATACAAGTAATATTACAAGTAATATTAACCCATATGGGTTGAAATGCGTATCATTTAAAATACTTATGATTTGCCGTTCCCGTGGCCAAATTAAAATTTTGTTAGTAAAAGTCTTAAGAGAATATTACAGTTTTTAACATCCATAGGAAGCATATTATATATTTGCACGAGTAAGAAATTGGATTTGTGTTATTATATTAATATTATGGCTATACCTAATATAATATGCAACACGCATACATACACTTCACCAGTGTTCGGATTAGATAAGTATTTTTTTATCTAGATAAAGATACAATTATTTTTTAAATAGCTTTAAATTTTGGTATATTTTAGTTGGGAACTAGGACCATAATAATAATAATGGTATAAATAAAAATAATTAAATTATTTATAAACCATAAACTTTGTTTGAGAATCTGTATAAATATTAAAAAATTTAGTACAATTTTGCGATTTTTATCAATAAAAAATGTATCTAGATGAATTTATTTAGATTAGTAAAAAAATTATCTAAGATGAACGTTTAGATACCTTGTAACTATTTATCTAGATAAGATAAAAGATGAACGAATAATTATCTAGATATTCATCTACATAAATTTATCTAGATAAGTCCGAACACTGCACTTTACATCTATCTTACCTATACTTAAATTACTGTTAGCGCTCATGAATTGATATGTTTCAAATATGCTGACTTCTATGTTGTATGATATGTGTGTTTTTGGTGACCCTGTCAATGTACGCCTTGGCCATTCGAAAGTCGATCAAGTATATTATGTCCTCCTCCGACTCTTTGAACGAAAATGTCTGCCTAGGTCGTTTGATTAATATGTTTTCTGGTTTTAGGTCTCTGAATCAGTTTGCAGTGGTGGACGTATTTGATTCTGGATATCTGTGAAACGATGGCAGATTTTCAAATTTTTAATATAATACATATTATATTGATTATATCTACGATATTAATGTATGATCATACATTTTGTTAAACGCAGTTGCGGGGTGATGCCCGTGGTCGAAAAATCATCCCCACCGGACACTTTATATTATATAGGAACATAATGATTCAGCAAGCATTATTCCTGCCTTTTTTCTTTAATAATGCAAACTTTTGTTTTTCATTTGATAACCCCCGCCTTAGGAGCTGAGAACTAAGCATGCTTGCAGGGGAATATATAATATATATATATGCACTCTGTATATATTTAATACTATTCTGTATTTATACAATATATTATTCGTATTGGTATCTAAAATTCATCAGAAAAAAAAATTGGCGACCGTCAAAAACATATACATTTTTGTACGCGGAATTCAATCGATTTGAGTGCGTAATATTATGTTCGTATAGGTGTCGACGTAGACGCATACCTAATGAATATAGCTGCAGATACATCATAATTATTAGACACCTTCATTTTAGTCATCAGCTCAGTTATATGTATATTATATACATACAATGAACATAATTAGTCCGTATAATAATCAGTTAATTTTATTGATCTACACGTGCAGAAATTATATTATATTGGTACCAAATTACACCGTACATTTTATTTTAAAATATACGTGTATAATGTACAAATATAATATAATATATCTATTAATTCCAGTATTACCTTATAGGTACGTATCTCCGAATTTTTCGGCTTATATTTTATTTTATTATGTTCAACTATTATATATACCGAGTGATACATTTAACGTAGGTATGACGTATGATGTAAATACTAAATAGTATAAAAAGGTATATTATATTATAATGTTTATGTTACTCTGGACTATATTAGTAACTTCATGTTTGATCCGCAATTACTATTGTTGTTGTCGATATTCGATATGGAATATGTCTAATATGTCAATATTATTGTTTTTGCTCTCGTGACAGCGTACAATTATTAAATGCCAAATAAAACATGTTTTTGAAAATAACTGAAATAAATTATTTGTTTTTTTTTTATTATTATTTGGCTAAAATTAATGTTTCGTCTAAATTGCTGCCTATATTGAACCCCTAAAAATATGCTACCATTTGAGCTTCTATTATTATTTATTATTGTGAAATTCGATATATTGCAATACTTATAAGTTATGATATTGACTATTAAGTTAAAAGTTTGCAATATAACAATATGAAATAATATAAAAATGTACTATTGGCATTGAGCATAGCATTGTTTCTCTTTAAACAAATGCATAGATCGAATGGGTTCAATTGTGGATTAAACTCCTCAAACGTATACATAATAATCCTTCCTTTTGTCGGACATACAATAATATAATTTTACAATATTATTATTAATTTTAAATTACGACGCAATTTTCAGCCAACAAAATCCGCCGACCCGGTTGTGGTTTAGGGATCAATGCATAACTGACCTTTGATGACGGTTCCAAATTTACCGCTTCCGATAATATTCTTAATGTTGAACACGAATTTACCGCGTAAACCACCGTCAAGTCGCATAACACCATCAATTATAGTGTCCAATCTTATTATTGCGCCGTCGTAGGACTATGATGAACTAGTTTGAAGATTCTATTATTTTAATTTTAATACAACATGCGAATATAATATATTTTTTTCATACAATTTATTATTATAATCACGTTCAATACTATGACAACTGTATACGTTTTAAATAATTATGTAATTAAAATGTAGTTAAAATTTTTAACCTATTAATAGTGTTCATGTAATACATGTTTCTAACATATTTTTTCATTGATATAATTGTATACGCATACCAACCTAGATGGCTATACGGGTAACAAACTATCAGCTAAAAATTAAAATAATATACACAACGTGATCAACGGTATTTAAATATTTAATTTTATGTTTATCTTTTTAAACGACAAAAACAAGATTCCTTTGATCACTTAAGTTTTTGTGTTTTAATTTTGTATAAAAACTTTTAGCTGATATTCTCAAGCGTCTGCAATAATATATAATATATGTATATATATATAGGTTATTTAGGTATAGTAGCGTAACAATAGTTTAAATTCAAAATACGTCCGGGGTTGCCGATGTTGATCGAAATAAATTACAAAGTTTTTAAACTTGTTATACGTAAAAAACAAAACGTTTCAAAATGTGATTCTTTGTTTTATAAACAGAAATAAGTAAATATAACTATGCTGACCTGCTGGCATAAATTTTACTGTGTATTAATACAATAATATTAATTAATACATTAATATTGTATATTCGAGTTATTAATATTACGACAATTCGACATCAAGACAGCATTTCTGTACGGAGAACTACGGGAAGAAATATACATGGTACAACCACCAGGTTACGAAGATGGATCGAATAAAGTATGTAAGCTTAAGCGAAGTTTGTATGGCTATTAAAGCAAAGTCCAAGATGTCGGAATATACGCTTTAAGAACTTTTTAAATGCATTTGGTTTACAATGTACCGAAGCGGATGCATGTGTATTCAAAGCTGATAACGGCCAAATTATTATTGCAATATTTGTTGACGATGGTTTAATCGCCGCAGATAATGAAGATATAATAGAGAAACTTTTAACGAACTTAGAAAAAGAGTTTGAGGTTAAAAAGGGAAATTTAGAATATTTTCTAGGTATGCAGGTAATCATAATGGAAAATGGGTCATTATTTGTGCATCAGACAAATTATGCAAGTAGCATAATTAATAAATTTAATATGCTGGACGCCAAGGATCTTTCAACTCCGATAGACAAATCACATCAGGACCGTAGCTAGTGGGGGAG
>NC_042493.1:114298933-114303220 GCF_005508785.2 Acyrthosiphon pisum
CCCCCCTCTTTAACACAGTAGAAAATGAAAAAATGTCTAGTAGGTATATTCTAAAATTTAAAATGTTTATTTTTTAAATTATTTTTTTTTTTAACTGGCTTTATGCAACTCTATGAGGATGAGAAATGTGGACGATTTATCCATCAAAGAGTTCGTAGGAAAAAATGTATTTTGGATATTAAAGCATATTTGGACCTTAGAGAATATTTGGCCTATTTTACATATTTTAGAATATATTCTATTATTATGTTTCTAAAACATCGTGTATATTGTTAATTTCTCGATTTGTGATTTTTTTCTAGCTACAATATTTTATGAAGTATATAACTTAGCTGTCACCAAAGGGCATGCAAGTTATATATTGTTTTTACTAAAATATTTTGTTTTTTTATATATATGTTGCGGGCAAAGTAGACTTTCGGGCAATGTTCACATTGTCCGGTCTATGTATACTTTGCCCGCTGTTTTTGGGCAATATATTAAAATACTATTTTGACCGGGCAGGGTGATACTTTGCCCGTAGTAAATTAGACATTGTAACTTAAACAATCAACTATAATATTATGAAACCGTTGTCTGTTAGTATTTCAAATACCTATACTAGTATGAGCCGCGAGGTACCAATATACAAAACTCTCAATATTATCTCGTCAATTATTGTCGTTTCAAGATTATATTATCGGTAAATCGGTTTTACCTTTTAGATATTGTACAATAATTATTATCGTAATCATTGAATCGTACAAAATGTGAGTGGTTAATATTGCCCGGTTGAAAGTCGTTAGTAAGTATCGTCATAGTGTTAGTGTAGTGTTCGCTGTATTAACGTGTGTGGTATTTAAACTAAATTAATTGAAATGGAAGGGCAATATTTAAAAAATCTTGAAATTGCATTAAAAAATAAAAATGTTAATAGTACATATTTAACTAAAACTAAATACGACGAATTAATATCTGAAGTAAAACAACTTAAACTGAAATCAAGAGGCCATAAACTTTTGAAAAAATATGATGTAATAACAGTATCTGACATGGAAAAATTAATTGTTCCAGTGAGTAATGAAGGTAATGATCTTAAGTACTATGTTTTTAATGAAGAATTATTTAATATTATTCATGATACTCATTTGACTATCGGTCATGGTGGACGAAACCGTATGGAATATGAGCTTAATAAAAAATATAAAAACATTACAAGAGAATCAATTATGTTATATTTTTTAAATCTATGCATATCTTGTCAAAAAAAAGGCAGTACTGCAAAGAAAGGTCTTGTTGCAAAATCAATCATCTCAAATGAATTGAATTCGAGATGTCAAATTGATCTTATAGATATGCAAGCACAACCCGATGGAAACTATAAATTTATTTTAGTGTATCAGGACCATTTAACAAAATTTGTTTTGCTTCGCCCATTAACACATAAATGTGCCGAAGAAGTAGCTTATGTACTTCTTGATATTTTTACAACATTTGGCGCACCAGCGATTCGACGAAGTGACAATGGCCGAGAATTCGTAAATAAAATAATAAACGAATTTTGTAATATGTGGGAAGATTTAAAAATTGTACACGGAAAACCGAGACATTCGCAAAGTCAAGGGTCCGTCGAAAGGGCCAATCAAGATGTGGAAAACATACTTGCCACTTGGTTACAAGACAATAAAACAAAAAAAATGGAGTGAAGGACTAAAATTTGTCCAATTAATGAAAAATCGATCGTTACATCATGGAATAAAATGCAGTCCATATGAAGCAATGTTTGGATGTAGCGCTAAAATTGGATTAAAATCATCGGTACTTCAAATATCAATAATTAATAAATTAAAAACTGAAGAAGATTTAGAGGCAGCTATTACATCCATGAATACTGGTGATCGTTGTGAAGTTGATGAAACATTGATTGAAGAAAAAAATGAAGTCCCCAACTAGACTGGGCAATTCTATACAGCCTGGACAATGTATAATTTTGCCTACATTGCCCACCATAATCGGGCAGTACCATAATGCCCGGGCAATGTGAACATTGCCCGAAAGTTTACTTTGCCCGTAACATATATATATATATATTATAGCGAATGGCATAGCACAACAGAGTGTTACTACAACAGTCAATGAACAATGTGTTATAGTTTTTAAATTGTAATTTAATCTTTAACAAATATAATATTTAATCTGCTATCTTTTTACTATATTATAATTAATCATTTTGTTTTAATTTATATAATTTAATAAGTTGTAAAATGTTCGCAATAGTTCCAGTTATTGTAGCATTAAGGAAAATGGTTACCAGAACCAGAGGTAGAGGGTTATACGGAGATAATATAATATAATAAATTTACCAATCGAAGGGACAATATTATGGTAAATAATGGCTCAGTGACTGAGAGATTACTTAGGTAAATTTTTATTTTTACATATAATACTATATTAGTGTATAATTTGTAAAATATTTATCATATTAAATATTAATCGTTCATACAATTTAATCATCCATTACAATTCATATATAATATTGTTGTTGATTAATCATTTGCTTAATCGTTATTATTAAGTCATGACTATATAACACTATTCCTAAACAAGTGTTTTGAAGTTTAAACAATATATTTAATATTTATACATGATATGCATGTATTATAATAATTAAAATAATCTATCAGGGTTTGTTTTATCAAATTATTAAATTATTGTATGTTAATTATTATTATTATTATTTATTATAGGATATATTTGATTGGATTTATAAATTATATGATAAATTTATCGTTGTACCTATGATATTTTTAGTATCATTATTATTATTATTATTATTATTTTAATACAGTAGAGTACCTATTCACCGAATTAATAATTCTTAAGTTTGTGTGAAATGTTAATTGTAAAACTTTTTCCCAAAGTAAATTTGAAAAATACTGCGTTATTGGATTAACATCCAAGTTTAGACAAAAATTCGTGCTCTGCTATTGAGTTTATTTATAGTTAACTAGTACTGTTTTTTAATATAAATTAGTTTTGAACTAGTTAATTATATATTAAGTTGAATAAAACAAATATTTTTACATGCACATTGTTTTGTATGATATTTTTGAATTCAAACATGTTATAATGTATTACAAACATTTATTGTAATATTGATAAAAAAAAAAATTATACTTTCAATGTTTCTGTGGCCTTATAATACATTTCATGTACATTCTTTAATGTAAATTGTATGAAATTAAACACTATTTCTTATATATTTATAAAAAAAAAAAATGTCTTAATACTTAAATATTATGTATATTATAACTAACTCGAGGAAACTGAAAGGGGTAAGTGAAGACTGCCGTGGGTGTCGGTATTCATGGACGGAAGAGCCAACGACAATTCACTCCACTAACCAAAAGTTTTCAAGCTATAATATGTAATAAACATATATTGTGAATATTATAAAATACGCATGAACATTGCCTTGGTGGCTTGGTGTTTGTATGCCAACAAAATTCATGTTTTACAGTCCAGCAAGAAGATACAGTCGGAGGAGGTTGGAGTACCTTTATTCTTCGCTACTGGATAAACAAGGAACATGCAATCAGCAAATACAACACTACCACTAACACAGCTACCGTTGCTTGACTTCCCAAATCTGGGGTCCAGATTTAATTGGACAAGAGGTACATGTAACGAATGTCGTCATCGACATCGTACATTACTCCCTACGTTGAGCACGGCTAATATGCTGAGTGTTAGCAATGGAAAATGCGTGTATATTGTGTATGAACTATATATATTGCTGACGCGATGTTTAGCTTGCGTCGTGTTAATAATCGACCGGGACGCCTGGTGGAAAAGAGTTAAATAGAATGGTCGTAAGTCGATAGTGAACAGTCAACAGTCAAGAGTCAATAGTCATAATCGAAGGAGGAGTCTATGGTCGGCAATCAATAGTCAGAGTGGATGGTCGATAGTGGAACTCGATGGTTGACAACGACCTTAAGAGGACCTACAGAAGACCAGCTCAACCCACATTTGGACATCGGCACCCACGACACACCATGACCCGATCAGTAACCCCGAGTTATAATTTATAAGTATACTTTCGCTGTTGTAACTTGTAGTAGGTAATAAGAATACATTAATATTCAATAACAGATACATATATATATATATTATACCTATTAACAATAATTATGAATCGGTATATCGCGAAAAGATTAGTCATACAATGGAAGCACGTAGTAGCGACGGAGTTAACAAATGAATTTTACGGCTCAAAAGAAAACCACGATAGTTCTTAAATAATAA
>NC_042493.1:114304347-114305725 GCF_005508785.2 Acyrthosiphon pisum
TTAATGTTAATAGTAAGTGTAATTTATAAGTTTAAGTTTGTCAATAGGCATAGATATAGATATATGGTAGATGTAATAGCAGGGTCACGGGAAATTGTAAGGGAAACTGAATTTAATAGCGGTAGTGTTTAATTTTGAAAAAAAAAAAACAAATAAAAAATTAATTTAAGTATTAGACATTAAGTAGGAAATAAGGGGGAAATTATTATGATGAATTAAATAGATAATAAGGTTAGGAATAGGAAAGTACGTAGTTATAAGTATATAATAAAGATAAAACCATATTATGCATGAAAGTAGTGTAGAAAAAACGCAATCGGGCTAAGCATGAGTGGAAAGCGCACGTAGAAAAAAAAAAAGAGAGAAGAAAAGAGAAAAATCAAGTGTTCATATTATAGGAGTGACCAGATTAGGACAGTTACAGTGCATATGGCACTGTCCTCGCGACGGGTTGAGCTGGCACCCAATGACACAAGCGGCGTCACGCACGAAATTTATGTAATAGAACACGAGGGAGGCCGGCGTATCACAATGGCACTAAACAACGAACGGATGCGAGAAGTAGAGGTATATAGGCACGATCCCCCAGCACCATTTAATTATCATGGGCCACATTTGTTTCTACAAGCTCATGATAGTTTCTGCTGGGACATGCACATGAATATCTATGAGGAAACAGTGATAACAGAAGTGGTGAGATGTGTATTAGCGGAACTCACTGCCCCACCGGGACAGGGCGTTTGTGTAATTGTAGAACCAACGCCGCAACAAATCGCAATCATACCAGAACCAGCACCCGTTCACGCATCACCGCCACTGCAACAAAGAGGGCTGCACGGACCTGTGGGCAGGGCAGCAATAATCCTGAAGAATGATTCGCCACCGGACCTCACAGGTCGTGAATCATCGGAACACTTAAGAACGCTAAGAAGTATAGGCGTCCAGTTGTTCCAAGAGGTTAGGGACAACGGGCGTTACCAGAGGTATAGAGGTATGCAGGAAGAGGGATTAGGATAAGATGGGAGTATTTTTTTGAACGCAGCAATAGTATATTGCGCGAACGGAACAATTAAAATAACAAGGATATCAAGGATGATACAGAAAAAAATAAATAAATAGAACTCTCTCTCTCTCTCTCTCTCTCACTCTCGGTGCCTTAAACTAAAATAAAAAAAATATATATAAAAATATACAATTTAAAGAGGGAAATATTATAACAGCATTACATCTAGTTGGCGGGTGTTCGACCCATTTTTATGAGTAACCGCCGACACACTAAATAGACAGACAGATTCAAAACTGTACCAGATGTTGTATGACAGTGTAGTAAAATATTACAACACTATATAATATTCTAATTTCACGCGTTATTATATGT
>NC_042493.1:114308449-114308965 GCF_005508785.2 Acyrthosiphon pisum
ACATTTTTCGTATAATCCTAATAAATTTTTTATTTTAACCTTCACTAAATGATTTGTTTCCTGGGAAAATTAAAAAAAAAAAATTACAATCAATAGTGCAAGATTGCAAGACTCTTACACTGTGCGTCTTGTTTTGGTCTACGTCCTGCAGGCTCAGTCTGGGTATTGGTCTTGGTCTTGGTCTTGCTGCAAGACCAAGACCAAGACTGCAAGACCAAGACAATTTTGCCCATCACTATTCTTATCTGATATATATAATATTAGGATTATTAGTAATTTCGATAATATTATTATATATATACATGATGTATAAATATAAATATAACACTTGGAGTCAAGTTGCACAATCCTTACAGGGCCCCAGCGTAGGAGAGCAAACAATCAGGAAGCGATTCCATGTGGAAACACCAATTCCAGTAAATAAGTATAAGGTTAAAACACAACCATTTGGTGACACACCTAATAGAAAAGCAATCGATACCAAACCACCGATGATTAAAATATGAACTCGAAGTA
>NC_042493.1:114309015-114310085 GCF_005508785.2 Acyrthosiphon pisum
CATGACCCGATCAGTAACCCCGAGTTATAATTTATAAGTATACTTTCGCTGTTGTAACTTGTAGTAGGTAATAAGAATACATTAATATTCAATAACAGATACATATATATATATATTATACCTATTAACAATAATTATGAATCGGTATATCGCGAAAAGATTAGTCATACAATGGAAGCACGTAGTAGCGACGGAGTTAACAAATGAATTTTACGGCTCAAAAGAAAACCACGATAGTTCTTAAATAATAAATATGATAGTAATTTGGATTAACACATAGCATTAGTAAAAACTTAATTTTAAAATAAGAATTATTTTTTAAGTTAAAAATATGTTAGATAATAGTATTATTACGATTTAAGTAACCAAGTATTTTAATTATAGGGATAAAAACGGATTATTCTGTATCAAATTGGAGTTTGCTATATTGCAAGGGGATCATGATACGGATCCAGTAGGAAATGGTAGAATACCGAAATGTTTGCATACACATATAGAAGTAGCAAATGAAAAACTAGACGAACCATTTTCAGAAGACGAAATTAAACAAATTAAACAAAGTATTACGGCTTTTCTCTACGATATGACAAGGGATGAGGGAAGATTAGGTAGACAATGCTGCATGGATTTAGTTGAATTTATGGATTATATACTGGAACCAGAAATATTGGTGGACTACATAACGCAACACTAATATATATTAAATATAGATATTAACATATTGATAAGTATAGATTAGAATTAACAGTTAGAATAATAGGGTAACGTAACATTATTGGTTATGGGTTATATTGGCAGTCCAAGGGCAAGGGACTCCGGATGAAAACATGGTAGGAGGCGTCGTAACATATTATAAAAACGACAACGGTGTAACTATAGTAAACACATCTGCAGAGGCGACCGACGAAATAGAATTCCCAGCCACAATACAAAATGATTGCGGATTAGAATCATAACAAATAAAATGTACCACAAAACAGGATCCATTATGGGGAAAAACAGCATTACTAAATGAATCTGCAACTTTTTATCTAGTAAAGTCGTGTGTAGCGTACAGGAAATACACAAAT
>NC_042493.1:114310135-114321718 GCF_005508785.2 Acyrthosiphon pisum
TCTAGAAAATGTGAAGTTAAAAGAGATGGAAAATGGATCTTATATAAACTCTAATTATTTAATGAAATGTACATCAACTCAAACTGGTAATAGTATTTAATATTATTATAATATTATTATCTAATTTCTAGTATCTATCTTTTTTTTTATTTGTTGAGTAAATAATATCTATTTAAATTGTTATCACTTTATAAATCTAAACATTTGCCTGTACTAATAGATAAAAAATATTTCAATAATTCATAATAATATTTTTAATTTGTAGAAGAATTTAATCAAAAACCACAAAATATTACTGAAAACGAGACAGTGTTGATAAACAAACCAGAACTAGAAGTCATATCAAATATTGAATTGAGAACTGGCGATACCGTTTTTTCTACTAATGGTAAATATAAATTTATAGTTATATAAATTATTGAATGCAACATTTATGTAAGAGAATTAATTTAAATGTGTATAATTAATATAATTAATATTAAACTGATTACCAATGTAAGATATTTTAGATTATGAGCGATGTTACTATCGATTCCAAATATCCCTATTTTTATCAAACAACTAATGAATAAACTTCAAAGATATAACAAATACAGGTTTTCTTAATTATTAAAAAAAATTTGGTGGAAACTTTGTTTTCAAAAGTATAATGTTCTACATACATCACTATTACTGTAGGTATGATAGAACCTAAAAAATATGTTTTGAATTCTCAATTATCTAAATATATTATGTTCATTGTTCATAGTGTATCTTTCAATTGTATACAAAATTAATAATAAAATATGTATTTCCATTTTCAGGTTCAAACAGGGTTTCAAATAAATGGAAAAGTGGTGATCATGTTGAATTTTTATTTGGAAAAAATGTTGATAATATTTATGTGAGAAAAATAAAATTATATAAAAAATTTAAAAATGTTTTGGACCGGCTAAAAGGAGAAAATAGTAAGATTCAATTTTCAGTAATATATATTATTTCTTAAACTAAAAAAAAAAAAAATAATATGATAATCAATTTTCCAACAAAGTAAATTCAAGTAATTTAGTAAACTAATACTTAAGTGCATAATACCAGGGCCTATAATTAATAAAAATAAAACTAATGGTTTAGAAATATTACTTTGTAAATATTAAACTGAACTTGTTTTGATGCATATTATAGTGTATACGAATATTTATTTTTATAGGTGAACAATACAAACCAATACCTGTTAAGACTGGCGATTTTGTGGCAGTATATTCTACAAAGAATAACGGAGGGATTTATAGAGCTAGGGTCTTAATGCAAGATTCTGAAAAAACAAATAACGTCGAATGTGTCTTAATTGATTTTGGGGAAACTTTTATGATTCCCTCTAAAAACATATTTGCTTTGCCCTACTATGTTTCATTAAAAAAAGTGAGTAGAAAATATAATAATACAATTACTTAAGAAAATTAATTATTCATATGGCTAACCAAATTTATTGTAATATTTACAATGATATTTTTTTAGATACCAACAATAGTTCGTAGAGTTTCTCTTATTGGTGTACACAAGAACTCAAATATTAAAATAATCCGATATCTATCTTCATTGAAAGGAAACACATATGTTATGGTATGTTTATTTAAAGAGTATACCAGCTCAATAATTTTAATAGTTTAAAACTATATTTTGTGTTCATAGGAATACGACCAAATCCTGGACCATGGGATAGAAAAGAAGTTGTATTAATAGAAGTAGATAGCGGTGTGTCTCTTAATGATGAAATCCAAAAGTTATTTTAATTTTAATAAATTTAAAATTTAATTAATTAACTTATTTATTAACTAATTTTAATAAATATAAATAATTAATATTGAAATACTATTAGGACCTAATAATTAGGTACATATTTTGTCGGTTTATTAAACTAAATAATATTCGAACAGCATTATTATTCAATCTTAAATATACATAAATTTCACATATTTAAAATGTATTTTATTTAATAACCAATTTTGTATGTTAATTATATGATAGTTAGTGGTAATTATTAATTTTAATTTTTAAATTAAATATAGGAGGTATACCATAAAAAAATATGTGGACATATTCATTATTATATTATATAAAGCATGTTATTGGCAAAGAGCAAATAACAATAGATGTCAGTTATAACTTTTGATTTTGACATTCTTATATCTGCTGCCTATACCCCGGTACATACACAAACGGCAAACGAGTCACATGTTCACATATGAAACATTCTAGTCTTACACAAAATTAATGATTATCATACGCCACTTGAATAATAAGCTAATGGACTCTATAATCTACATATTAGAATATAATAGATAATATAATATTGTATAATTTAAACATAATTTAGTATTGCCAATATAATTTATGCTTATTCTTATATTATAGTTACAATTCTTAAGAAAAATTAAGATAAATATGAATAATAATAATATATACCACTAACAAATTATAATGAGTGTAAAAACTATTCAAATATATATAATATAGTACCTAATAAAACATAATGACATAATGTTATAATAATATTACGAGGTCGCTACACCCGCATGTGTTGTCTCCGTCTTACAAATGTACAACATACAAAAAACTGTTTTGCACGAGAAAAAAATATACGGTACGGGCCACTGGAGGTGCTAGAATCATCCAAACGTTTTCGTGGCCCATACTATAGATATCATTTATATTAAAAAAGTAATTCAAGTTTGAAAAACAACGACAATAATGGTTTTTGAAACAATAAGAACATTTTTCATCTTAGTAATATTTTAAAATATAAACAACGTTGCACAGCCAAAGTTCTCCTTTTTATATGGTGAAAATCTCATTTCTTAGTTATGACTGTAGCCTTCTCGGTTCTTTCCGGCACAAAACAGTTTTTGCTATGATGTACATTTTTAAGACGGAGACAACATAATATGCGGGTGTAACGTTCTCAAGAGCTATCTTAGGCTGTCTACGATCCACGCCACCAATGTCAGGCAGCATGTCATCTCCGTCGTCGTCGAAACTTTCGTTTTATAACGTATAATTTAACCCCTTCATCCCCCCGCCAACCTTTAATGCACGATTATAAGGCGTCGCAAGACGTGTGTCCTATTTTCCTTCTTTTCGCTATCTTTGCGACAGGCAAGTCGTCTGTCCTCATGGCGATATATTTAATTTTTATTAAAAGATGCATGCTGCACACTACCGCGGTAACCCCGTGGACATCGATCACGATTAATGTGTACGATAGTCTCCTATGGGCCGAGTATAATATTATTATAATCATAAAAAAAACAGTGTGTCACTGGACTACGCTAGTACCTAATGCATTTCAATAACAATATTGTCTTGCGACACGCATTTATTCCCCATTACTCTTTAAATTTTTCCCCATGCTGCTATACGTCCAAAACACTATTATTAATTATTATTACTGTAATTGCCAAAACATTATTATTATTAGGTATTGTAATGGTCATTGCAATTATTATTTTTAATATTTGTCTCATGTAAAACACAAAAATCAATTGATTACCTTAAACCCAATCTTATCATTTTATTAATTTGACACTTAAGCATTCATTTGCTGATGCTCGTAGGTCACAACTTGAGTGTTCCCCTCAGGTTGTGGGTGGTTTATGGCTCTTAAAAAACTACATACTCTCACAACTAGCTTATGATCTAAGAGGTTAACCATTGACTATCTAGAAATTATTATGATTGCAGTTTCATGTCTTCCTTACAGCTTGTAAGCATGATAAGATTATTATTTATTTAACCTACCTTTTATAAGATTTAATACCTAGCATTTTGGATTTCTAGATTCAATATTGTGCAAAGTCAGACTACTGATTTGTGAATAATTGGCTCCAATATTCATAAATGCGTAGGTTTGGACATTGAAAAGATTGTGGCACCGTAATCAAGTTTTGATAGTACAAAGGCTTTGTGTATATTGAGATGAGTTTGAGATTGGGCTCCCCGTGAGGTGTCAGCAAGAGTTTCAATAGCGTTCAGTCTTTAAGACTACCTAACGTTCTTTAAATTTATGATGTGAGGGATCCACGAGGCTTTAATATAATAATATTGTTTATACCAGGGCTTACAAACATTATAATAACGTTATGATTATAACGTTTTATTTGACAAACAACTATTAAAATTTGTAAACGTAATTATAACGGAAAGCGATAATCAAAAATAATTAAATACCGCAAAACAAAGCATAACGACAAACAAAATATATAATAATATATCATTAAACATAAAATATCGCAAAACATAATTTATAGAATATCATCAAACAAAAATAACGCAAAACAAAATTATTTGAAAATTTAAAATCCATTTATTTAAAAGTAAGGTAAGTAGGTACCTATATTGGTTTCGTAGAAATATTTTTATCTCATGCTATTTATTTTTGTCTCAGAAAAAAATAAAAGTATTGATTAGGTATATTATATTATATTCCGTATCCGGGACGTTACCTACCCGCATTTTTTTGGAATTATTGATAACTTTTAAATTGAATTGCCAATAGGTAATTATTATTAATATTATTATTAATAATGATTAATTATGCCCCGATAATAATTGCACTGTAGAAGTAGGTATAGAGTATAGATTTATTTTGTATTCACTCTGTACTTTGTCTACTCTGTACTCTGTAGTCTGTACTACTGCGGTCCTCTTGTGAGTGTTATAAGAGGACTATTGATACCCGCATGTGTTATCTCCGTCTTACAAGTGCATTACATAGCAAATTTTACGCTCAGCAGAACGCGCGTAGCCATGGGCTCCCGGAGGGGGGAGGGGCAAGACGGGGCATTTTCTCCCCCCCTGGAATTCAAATAGAATGTTGAACATTTTAACTTTTATTTTAATTTATTAACATTTCATCGATATTTTTAATTTAGTGTGTGCCGTGTGGGGTTGTTGATCGTAATAATGCGTATTACATTAATCGCGCAAAATTAAATACGTTTAAATTCTGCGAATTGATATTAATCGCTTAGTGTGTAAACCACTTATGACGACCGACGCACCACGTACACATACGCACACGACGTCTGTCAGATAACGGAGATAAGTAAAAATAAATCGAATGTACAATATCACATTCGTGATAAAATATTCGTCGAAAATAATTTTTCTGTCTTTGCCAGCTACAAGTTGTGCAGCCGAAAGGTCATTTAGCACTTTACGAAGGGTTAAGACTTGTCTTCGGTCTACGACGGGTGAAGACCGATTAAATGGCCTATTAAGTGTCCATCGTGAAAGAGTTGATATAAGAAAAGATAAATTAATTGAACAGTTAATAACAAGGTTTGCAATAGAACAACCACGAAGACTTCAGTTTTTATTTAATATCGAATAAATAGCATATAATTCTAACATATTTTTTAGGTTGTAAGGAATATATTATTTTTTAATGTTCTTTTTGGTATTGGATTTCATATAATTTTAACACATTTTTTAGTTTACAAGGAATAAACTTTTTTTAATGTATTTTTTTGTGTTTGATTTCATTATGCCCCTCCCTGATGAATTTCCTGCGGGCGCCCATGCGTGTAGCCTCGTTAATTTAAAAGTTGAAGTGAATTTACCTTTTATAAAATCTAAAGGTAAGATTATTATCTAGGCAACCTCATAGGATTTTTAGTATATTTTAATTTTAAAGCGAGTTATGAGTATTTTAAGATGTATAAAAAATTTACAATTTTAAAATACTCATAACTTGTGTTAAAATTAAAATACCGGGTGATTTTTTATCAAACAACACTCAATATTCAAGAGTAAATTTTTTTGAAAATATTTTTTAAATAGTTTCAAGTCGGTTTTAAAACAACATTTTTATTAAAAAATTATGTTTTTAAATATTTTTTATCCTCATAAGTTTTTTACTTTTTTGAATGACAACGTAGGGTTATAATTATATATTCCAAAGCAGAATGTTTTTCTTAGTATTTTGTTACATGAAAATCGAATTTGGGGCGAGTAGTCTATGAGTTATAAGTATTTAAGTTACGATGAGCGGAATGGAGTGGTACGGGGTTACCCCGCGAAATGTTTTTCCACTTCACGGCTCATCAAAACTTTGAATATACAGAACTCTATGTTTTCATTCAAAAAAGTAAAAAACTTAAAAAATATTTAAAAATATAACGTTGTTTTATAAATGATTTGAAACTAGGTATGTAAAAAAATATTTTCAAAAAAATGTACACTTTTTGAAATAATGAGTGTTTGATAAAAGAATCACCCAGTATAACAAAACGCCTATGAAGTTGTCTAGACAATAATCTTACCTTTAGATTTTATAAGAGGTCAATTCGTTCTAATTTTTTAACCAACGGAGCTAAACATGTTCTGCTGAGCGTAAAATTTGCTATGTTACGCACTTGTAAGACGGAGATAACATATGCGGGTATCACATCCTCTTAAAGTGTATCTATATACTTTTGTTAAAACATCCGTTTTATTTATATTAGCTACATATTAAAACGAATAACGCAATCATGGGTAGAACAATTTCTAACCCAGTACTGAAAATGCAAAGGTGGGCATTAACTTGTTAAAAAGTTATTTTTTTTAACTTTTTAACTTAACTAATTAATTATTTTTGTTTTTAGCATATTAACTTATTCAGTTCAAATTTCCAACGTAATTATATAAAATACCTAGACGTTTGGTATATATAGAATACCATTTATACCAATATTAAATATTAATAAAATAAAAAATTATAATTTTCTGGTAAAAAATTGAGTAATAAATTACTTACTGGATTGTTGAAAAATGTTAGGTAAAATAACGTTTTTATTCTAAATAACGATAAACGCAATACCTGGATAACGTTTTAATTCTGGATAATGATAAACGAAAAAATTGTGTAACGTTTTAATTCTGAACAACGATAAACGCAAAAATTGTGTAACGTTTTAATTGTAAATAACGTAAAACGGATTTTTTTTTCAAATGCAAGCCCTGGTTTATACATGTTGTATAGAGCTTAAATAGTTTATTTAAACTAATGCAAATTTCCAATTTGAGGTGAGGGAACGCAAATGCTGTGATTCACCAGGGGCGCCACCAAACCTCAATACAACCCTGATAATATGCCTAGTAAATCATTTAAATCCGTTATTTGTGATGACTGGTGTGTAATTTCTCGACAGGTATCACAGCACACGTATTTTTCATACCTCTTGGACAAACAAGCGATAGTAAGGAGCCTGCATACGGAAATGTATACATTTTACTACTTTGTTTCTTTTCTCGCTCACTCTATATTGTACCCCTGACTTCTCTGTCCGTTAGTATTAGGTCTATGGATAAAACATACAGCCCAAAAATGTTTTTTCTCTCTCGTATGCTCATATGTTATGTTTTCTCTTTCAGTTGTGTTGTCCGGATTAATCAATGACAGGGCGGCGGGGGAAGCGTTGTTCGTTAGTCTATAGCGGTCTATTATATGGAGCTCAACCAGCAGCGCAAATAGGAAAAATGTTTAAGGTGGGCTTAAGCCCCCACACATTTTTTTAAAATTATAATTTATAGGTATATACTTTTAAGGATGGTATACTAGTATTTTTTGAGGGGGCTTTGAGTGATTTTGAGGGGGATAAGCCCCAATCCCCCCCCCCTATTTGCGCCACTGAGCTCAACTAAGGAGCGACCGGCTGGCTGTCTCTTTTCGAACGATCATACGCAAGCACCGCCGTCCGCCTGTCGTTTACAACACCATCAATATTGTACGTGCACTCGTTGAATTACCGACGTACCGACGTTCTTATCGTTTTAACTTCGCTTTTGTTTGTATTAATATCATTGTAAAAGACACCATCGTGATACGGATATCACGTCGTGCATTATTTATTTTATTTTATTTTAAAGTTACACCAAAAACCAAAATCAATTTTCTCGAAAACAGATTTTGCGTAAAAATTCCCGTTTTTCCTTAATTTTTCTTTTGTTTTTCACGGCGCTTTTGAAAACTACTAGAAAATTTTGACTTTTTTACAGAGGGTACGATAAAAAACCGTCACGACACACGTTTCTATGACATCGTTGAACAATATAAACCAATATTAGTTATATTTATATAATTTATAATGAGTTATTTTTATCGTCAATACATTTATTATACAACGCACTATACCTAATGTTACTAATAGATCATACGCCACCGCGATTCCAATAACGTTTGTACAAAATTAAATAATGAATGAAAAGTGCGCAATTTTTAATGAAAATTTATATTAAATTCAGAATCACGTCGTGGGTCGCCGTCGTCGTTGTAGTAGTCGTTGCATCAGCGTTTCGAATGTTACCAACAATATTACCGTTCTTATAGATTATTGTGTAAATTCTCAATATTTGATATCGATAAAAATTTGTGGTATCACAACAAAAACGTAAGCTACGTGTAAAAATGGCTTGTAAAAAAAATATAAGTTCTGTAAGCTCTATAAAGATGCGTTATCATGAATAAATGTTAAGTATATTGAATTCAAGTAAACTTATTTTGTTTCAATTATTTATTTACTTGTATATAAATATTCATAATAATATTTTTTAAATAATAATAAATTCTATTTCTTTTTACTTAGCCATTTTTACACGTAGTTTAAGAAGGGTTTTTGTTGTGATATTATAGTATTTAATAAAATGCTCAATTTAAAATGTTCAACATTAAATTATAGGGGGGGGGGGGCAAAGAAGGGGCAAAATCAAATGTTGGGGGTCACTTACCCACCTTGGCCCCAGTGTAGTGCCGTCCCTGAATGCAAATGATAATGAATCTATATTTGTATCTATATAATATTATAAATATATATATATTGTATTATTGTATAAAGTACGGGGTAAAGCAGAGCATACTTTAAGTAATTTTCACTGGGTGGCACTTCAATATAATTGTCTACCAGAGAAACATAGTAGGGAAATTAGATTCACTTTCCTCACAGAAAAGGTATTGTTGAAGAAAATCCAAGCACTTTTACTGTCCTAAAAGGTGATGATAGACACAATAAAAAAAAAATAAAAAAAAATAAAAAAAAACAAATCATTGTAAAATCAATACCTACATTCATCGTTCCACTCAGAATCTAAAATATGAACTTCAAGGATAATAAATATCTTGTAGATATAATTTCTTGTAAAAAAAAAATAAGAAAACACACCTCATTGTAAAACTGATAGGTACTAAATAATAAGAAAATAATGATTATAGGTATAATAATAATTGATACATACGAAAAACTATGGAAATGATATTAAGGATAATAAATCATTTAAAAAATATACTTCCCTGATAGCAAATGGCTGACTAAAAATATTATTACAATATTATTATTACAAAATTTCTATCAGGGTTGTCAGGAAATTTTTATTTTTATGTATAGGTATTTTTCTGGAGAAGTTTCAATGAGATCAATTTTATATTATTTTTTGAGAGGTGAAACAACCGTTCGTAATATTATAGAAACGACATCCAAAGCCTTGAATGTGTCGCGGGTTCGAGTGGTGTTGGCGCATCACAATTTAATAAAATAAATAATGCACGACGTGATATCCGTATCACGATGGTGTCTTTTACAATGATATTAATACAAACAAAAGCGAAGTTAAAACGATAAGAACGTCGGTACGTCGGTAATTCAATGAGTGCACGTACAATATTGATGGTGTTGTAAACGACAGGCGGACGGCGGTGCTTGCGTATGATCGTTCGAAAAGAGACAGCCAGCCGGTCGCTCCTTAGTTGAGCTCAGTGGCGCAAATAGGGGGGGGGCTTGAGGCTTATCCCCCTCAAAATCACTCAAAGCCCCCTCAAAAAATACTAGTATACCATCCTTAAAAGTATATACCTATAAATTATAATTTTAAAAAAAATGTGTGGGGGCTTAAGCCACCAAAAACCAAAATCAATTTTCTCGAAAACAGATTTTGCGTAAAAATTCCCGTTTTTCCTTAATTTTTCTTTTGTTTTTCACGGCGTTTTTGAAAACTTTTGGAAAAATTTGACTCCCCAAAGTACCAACTAGATTCACTTTCCTATCAGAAAAGGTACTGTTGAACAAAATCCAAACACTTTTACTGTCCTAAAAGGTGATAACAGTACAAAAAAAATTTTAAATTAGATATTCAAAATTAAAATAAGACATCATTGTAAAATCAATACATTCATTGCTCCGCTCAGAATCTAAAATATATCAATTAAGATGAAACCACATAAGGCTTACATTTCGAATGGAGGCCTGTTCAGCATAAATTATTTGATCAATTTTTAATCAATTCAAATAAAGTGATAAAATTTGTTTTGCTTTTTAAAATTGTAATTGGTATGTACTATATTGTACAGACATTATTTGAAAAGCCAAAATAAAAATGTTTAGCGGCCTGAGATGGGAAACTATGTGTCTTTATTATTTTTTGCGTTTTTTTTTTACCAGGGAGTTGTAAGCCAACCCTTAATTGCGTTTTTGGTGCTATGCAATTTTGTAAATCAAAAGTTTGAAATGGGAGGCCCCCAAAATTTGACTCGCACCTGGGCCCTTTTATCTCTAGTTGCGGAACTGCTTATAACTTTTAACTTTTAACTTTTAAGTTATAATAGTAACGCGCAGTATAGGAATGCACTTAAAAGTTGAAAATTAAAATTAATTATATATATATATATATAAACGAAAAACGAAAATGAAAATAAACTATAGTATTATACATTATTAAATTATTTATACCACGTAAAAAAAAATCTTTAACTTTAGAAACATTTTAATTTGAACTCAGAAATTTTGAATTTTCTAATTTTTATATAAATTATAATTCTGATTTAAAATTTAAAATTTAAATATTAAGAATAATTAATTTTAATTTTTAACTTTTAAGTATATTTATATATTGCGCGCTACTATTATAACTTAGAAGTTAAAAGTTATAAGTTATAAGAATATAATATATTCTGTATATTATAATATATACAATATAATATATAATATAATATATTGTTTTTGACTAACGTTTTTCAAAAAGTTATTTCGAGTTACCTCATGGATATTGTGATATGATTAATTTGGAATTTATTATTAATACCTATTATAGGTCAATTTTTTTTTAATACTATAGATAAGTATACCTACCTACCTACCTATAATACTGCCCTCCTAGTGGAACAAGCAGTATCTCCAATAATTGAATTGTTGGGAAAATGAGTTTTTCGATTTCTTTGTTTTTCACCATAAAATCATTATTTTTACCCACTTTTTTTAAAAATTAATTATTAGTGATAGGCATCCTTAATTTTTTGAATATTTTTTTTTCTACTTAGATCTTTATTTTTGTTTTTTTTTTCATTCTTAAGCAGATACTGCATTTTTATCTAGTATTATCGTGTATTAAAAGAAAAATAAACTTTTAAAATGCAGTATCTCCATAAGGAAACTTTTTATTATAGATGGTACACATTCATATGAATTAAAATTTAAAACTATTTCCTAAATTAGTGTACAATGCACATTCCACCTATTGAAATACCACACTAATAAATAAAATAAAATAATGTTAATTGCATTTGTATGTTTATCT
>NC_042493.1:114322032-114350026 GCF_005508785.2 Acyrthosiphon pisum
AAAAAAGAAGCGGAATTATACAATTATGCTGAATATGAAATAACCTCAAATTTGTAAATTTGGCACTTACTGCTTATTCCACTAGGAGGGCAGAATAGGTATGTCCCTATCTAATACGGGTCAATATAATATACTGAGCCAGCCTCGGATTTGAACGCCACGCCAACTGGTAGAGAAATTAGTGTGCGATGTTTTATCGAACCAATTTTTGTGCAGGCGGCCAGCAGAGTTTGTCCTCATTATCTCTAGTCTTCATGATCGTGTCATACACAAATGTAAGCAAACAGCCTGAAAATATTATCAGTTCAGGACTTCTCTTTGGTGGCATTATCAATTTAACCTATTCTCCGCCCGGTGGCTATATCAACAAGTATGAAGCTAGTTTCGGAAAAAAAATCGAATATCTGATTTCGGCTTTATCTGTACCTACGGATTACTGAAACAAAACGTCGATCATCGATAATTTATTAAACACTGAATCCCAATGACATCGGTTTCAGTAAAATAGTTTTGTATTAAAGTCATACGTTAAAAATGTTTTAAATATGAATTGTCATTCTGGTTACATAAAACTTAGTGAAAACTAGTCGTGTTCCTTTTTCTATTTTATTATAGTCCTGCCGTAAACATTTTTCTTAAATCATGACGTCTCAGGAAACCGTTCAGTTTCTCATTGACGCAGGTTTCCAGAAAGAAAAAGCGTACGTTCTCCGATAGCATTTTGTAACGATTATAATATTATAATAATATTATAATAACGTTATACAAATATTATTCGTGATTATAATGTTATTATAATATCATTAAACAAAAATTGCTGTCTGGATCTATACACATGTCATACTCTCAAGAGTTGTATCTATCTAATTGAAAACGTTTCTAACTTTTTTGTTGCAGCGAAAAGAGTGTTTCAATGACAGGAAATCAAGGTGTTGAACCTGCAATGGAGTGGTAAGAATTAGGATTTTGTGTAAGAATGTACCGGCAGTATAATAAAATATTAAACACACTACTGTATTTCTAAGGTATTGCTATTCGGGAGCATTCCCGTTTAAATTAAAAACAGATTCCCATAAATATTGTATTCTTGATTAATATTGTTTTTTCTATAATTAATAGATTAAAATACTGTCTAATAATTTTGAAAGACTTCTTTTATACACATTATAGTAACATATTATATATTATTTATCTAAAAGGTTATTGGCACACAATGATGATAAAATGGAACCGTCAACTGCTCAAGAAGCATCTACTGCCAACACTAATTCAGAAACTAATACCCCATCTGCAACAGTAGCCAAATGTGAAGAGTGAGATAATTTATTAATAAAAATTTCACAGATTTAAAGTTTTAAACATAATTTGAGATACATCTTAGTTTTTAGTTTATAATTATTTTATAATCTTAAAACAATTAGGTCCCTACTAGTAGTGCATCTAAATTTTTTTACAACAGGGATATTACCATTTTTATAGACATATTCATAATATTATAGATGTTGTATGGTGTACACGATTTGGTCTCCTGGTGGGAGGGTGATATGACCCCCTAGATACGCCACTGGTTTCTAATGTATTTGAATTTTTTTTAGTGGAGGTGATTTGTGATTACAACCTATATTTAAAATTATGTTTCTAGCAGTAACAAATTATTTGCTGACACTACTGCACTAGATTATCATGCCATTAAGTCAGGTCATAGTAATTTCGCAGGATCAACAGAAGAAATTAAACCGTTAACTGAAGATGAAAAAAAAGAACAAATAAAAAAATTGGTAGAACGTTTAAAGGAAAAGCGTAAGGAACGCGAAACTAAAGAAAAAGGAGAAGAACTAGAAAGAAAAAAAATTAAAATTGGCACTGGAAAAGAGAAGGCTGTTGCTGAAAAAAAGTAAAATGATTTGTGTAATAAAAATTTTTGTTCTATTTATTGAAAAATTATTTTGTTTTGTTTTGTTTAGGCTTGAAGATGAATACATAAAACAAATTATGGATAAAAAAAAACCTAAAAAACAAACAAAGGATTATACAGAGACAAAATTACAGGTTAACAAGCTTAATACACATATTAAATTTTACATTTTAATTATTACTTATTACATTCTCTTGACAATCCATTAGTGGTTCTATAAAAAAAATATTAACTAGTATATAATAATATAAAGTATGGTTTTGAGATTTACATTGAGTAAAAATTCACGTCATATTCATTAAATTGGTTTCATTTCTATTAAACTTCAATGTAATAAATACAATAACTGGGACACATTATTAATATGGCTGTTGACTGGAAAGACCAGTAATTGTCATACCGTCACTGAATAAATAGGTATGTTCATAACTTGTGATGTGCATACCACCTTGGCCACGTCTATCGCAAAGTTCTCAGCTTCTAGAATATTCTATTGACATTTTCGACCAAAGAAATGTAGAGAACTACAAGCAATGATTTTGTGTGTAGAATAGTGAAGAGAAGTTAAGCTGGGCAAAACCGGGTTTTTTTAATCATACCTATTTATTCAGTCATGGTTCATACCAAATACAGACTTTCTTACAACCGTCTTCAATTAATAATTATACAAAGAAATATCTTACTTAATTATATTACTAATTGGATTTTTAATTATACTTTTTCTAATTATTACAGTTTTGATTTTAATTAATATTTATTTGTATTTAGATTCGTCTTACAAATGGTCAAACAATTGTTCAAACATTTAATGTTAAAGAAACTATGGCTGCTGTAAGAGTTTATATTGAACTAAACCGTTCTGATGGTGATGCTCCTTTCTGTCTCATTACAAGCTTTCCAAGAAAAGTTTTTACAAGTGATGATTATGAAAAACCACTTGATCAATTAGGTAATATCAAAATTAAATCATATTTTATCAGTCCAAGGCTCAATTCTTATGATTATAACGATTTATAAATTAAACTATGCTTTCAATAAAATTATAAATAAAAATGTTTTTATTATTGTGTTTTGTTGTTGCTATAAGATAGGTACGATAGGGAAGATGGGATTACAAAAAAAAAAAATCGGATAAAATAAAGTTTACTACCATCATTAAACCAAAAACAAATTTTTGTTCTTTATAGTATAAAATTACATATTATAATACATTACATTACATTCTATATTATATTATGATATAAAGTTACATATAATGAAACTTTTAGTGCAGAAAACGATTTTGAATTCCCTTGGACTTAGTTTCAAATTTTATGATTTTCCTTGACCGGAGCCACTAAGTGTAAGAACCAACTACTTATTTTATTTTAATTGCAAGGTTATGAATCTTGCATGCGAACAAATATGGACATTCAAAACAATTTAACTCTGAAACTAAGTCTGAGCTATGAACTCTGATCGCACTATTGTCCTTAAATCGTTATTTTAAGTTCCAAAAAAAAAAAAAATATTGAGGTGGTAAAGTATATTTGAACTTAAAAGTAGAAAATAAAAATTATTTTCATGCATACAAAATTGTTAACTAATTTTTCATTGTTTATCTTTTTTAGGTTTGGTACCAAGTGCTGTTTTAATAATGACTAAGCCACGACAATAAAATGAAATTTGATGAAAATGAAATTTATTTTTTATTATATGCGCATTTACAGTTTACATTACAAAAGTTAATTTGTACGCTTTGTCAATCTATTTATATATATCAATATATCTTTATCTATATACCTTGGGCATTTTTATCTATTATTTTTATCTAAATAATATTTTAGCATCTATTACCAACACAGCCCCAGGATCACTATCCAGGGTGGTAATGGCCAACTCTCATAATCTGCAGTTGTAGTACTTGTCTAGTCAACTTTGAAATATCAAAATATATATATATAATATTACAATGTATTTATATATTTTGTAGTAATATTGCATCATCATAGTGGCTTTAATTACACAATATAATTTATGGTCGTCAGAAAATAACAACATACCACTTACTGTGGTGTGTTCGTTCGGAATACCGTTTACAGTGGGGTCAACCAGGGCTCGAATGCGACAATAGATAGGACAAAATAAGAGTACTTACCATTAACTTACCACGGTAACGGAACTTCAAATGCAACTTCAATTTCAAATATAAAATGAGGATCGCCATTGAATTTTCTACTTAATCGTAATACGCAATTTCGTTGGGAGGAAGTTGGAAAGAAATTTTGTATCAATTACTTTAGACAAATTTAAATGGACATAATATGGTTGAAAACATATTTTTAATTTTATTTGACAACCTTCCAAAACACAACGATAAGAAACACTAACACTTTAATTGGAGTAACTAATTACAAATTTCTTCTATATAAAATATATTAATGTTAGCATGATACATTCTTTGTATACTCAATATTTAAAGACACTTATAAAGTTCAAAGTTTTCAAAAGAATTTTTATGTTTGTGGACGAAGGTTTTGACCAGTATAACATAAAAAGTTCTGGCTGGATATGTCCAGAGAATGACAATTTGTTTGATCATTGTCTGATTTAAATTCAGATGTGCCCAAAATAAATACAAATGTAATGCAATTATTTCATAGGATTATTGAAAAAAAATATAAATTTTAAGGTCTAATAAGTAAAATTTAAAATTTAAAATCAACATCCTAAAAAGCCTAGAAATGTTGTCAAAGAGTAGTTTTATACATATTTAAAAAATTACAATCGGATATTCCGAAGTACCTATATGTAATTTACCACCTCTTATTGGTCTAAAACGTATAAATGTGCTGCGATCACCATAAGCGTGCACAGGTCTTCTTGGCAGGGGAGGCAATATCTTAGCTAATTATAAGATGGTCTAGACCTTGATATGAGGCAATGATAAATTAAATAAATCCTCACACAAAATCAAGTATATGGATCTATACGGTTAAGAGTTAGGTTAAACAGAAAATTACCAAAAGAGTTTTCAATAAGTCCTTTTTAATAATAATATCTTTGACAATCAGGAAGGCATAATAAAAAATTATTAAGAATGTATAATAAAAAAAAATCTGGGTAAGTGGGTGTCGCTCTGCTGTAGAGTAGGTTACAAGTAGGTCACTGGATCACTAATGTTTCGGTATAATATTCCGGAGCGGCCAGAAGTACCATTGTTACCAGTAGTAACCAATATGACTTATCAGTTATTACTATGTAGGTACTAATAAGTAATAACTGTTATCAAATAAATAACAGCATAAATCATAATATTATTTTATTCTTTACCTCACATGCTGTATAAACTGTAAATTTGAATCATTCGATTATTTGAAATTTTAACAGAAGTACAGACTACAATCATACAGAATTCCGGTCATACATTTTATTGCACACTATAATAAATGAAAAAATAAATAATTATTGCTAAATATATTACAATTATAAAATATACTTAGATTGCTTTAAAAATAAAATATAAATAAATGCTTAGCGCTTACCTATAAGGTTCCTTAGAACATATTTTTTAAGTTTGATTATAATAATATGTCAATTCACTCTAATATTAAAGTTAACAGTACAAAATTGGATCTACTGTAAGCGCTATTTGCTATATTAATCGTACCTAGTTCAAAGAGAAAAAACACATATCGTGCACTGACATATTTTTAGTAAAGTTTTAATCTATAACAAATACAATTTTGTTGAACAAGTATCCAATTTTAATAGCACATATGGCATAATATTTAAATTGCAAAGAAACGCTTAACTAGTTTGGACTTCCAGTGTTATGACAATTGAATCTGAATTATGGAAAATTGTGGGTAATTTGATAAAAATACAAAATAAAATTCTATTGAAGTGTGAACATTGGAAACTTAAAATTTCATATATTATGTACAAATTAAAAAGTTGTACACCTTAATTGGCATAATATGTTAAACTGTTTATTTTATATATAAATTTATAATAATACTTTGATTTATAATTCATATCTTTCTTTCAGGCCCATGTATTGAGTAGATGTGATCTACACTTTATGGAATATATACATTTTTAAAAAGATTTCTACCTAAAATCTATTATTATAAGTTTAATAAAGATTTCAGATCATGGAAGTTTTACTAAAGTTGTAAGAAATTTTATGATAATCTATTCTTATGACTGTTTATTTAATTTATATTAAAATAGTCAATGAATTGTATTCAACTTTGTATCAACTTTGTAAGTTTCAGATGGATAAAACCATTGAATCATTTCAATTACTTAAACATTTTTTAAAGTGATTATGATTACGAGAAATCAACTATTGTTAAAATTTTGAGAAACAAACTTGTTTATAAACATACCAATTTTGTACACCAATCACATTAAATATGTTTCCACTTAAGGTAAGAAGGTAATAAATAAAAGTTAAAACTATAGATACCTACCCAATGCAAACAACAAAAAATCAACTATTCAAGAATGTTGACTATGTCAGTATGTCATATTTATAATTAGGAAACGGATTTTAATTTAGTATACAATTAAAAATTGGATAGAATTTAATATAAATAATATATGACACATATTAAAATTTTTTTTCTGAATCAACCAAATAGTCTTTGTGAGGGAAACAGGTAGAAACAACATACAATTTTAAATTTCAAAATATTTAAAATAAATTTAGAATCAACTTTTTAAAAATAAATTTATTGTATTAAATAAAATGAAACTTACACATATTATGCCAAAACTTTGATCTTTCAACTACATAAAAATGTATTTAAATATTAAAACCCATTCCCTAATTATAATTTATAATGTTATAATTACATAGAGTTTATTTTATAATTTGTTATTGTTTTAATGTATGTGGTTACATGTGTTAATGAAGCGCTTGGAATGTTTCTTGAAGCATTTCGACTTCCTGCAGAATCCCCTCTAATATCACTTGTATTAGACCCATTTACAGAATATTGGCATGTTACTATTATTATTAATTTTTATCATTAATTAGTTTTTTTAATTTATTTTGTTTATATAAATTCTAGAGCTAATGGGGAACTTTTTGCAAATGCTGAATGTGCATTTTTATTAGCATATGTAATTATTATGCGTAATGTCGATCAACACAATTGAAATGTTGTACAGATAGATCTACTAAGGACATAAGATTCATTTAAACGTAATTAACCCCCTTGACTGCCACATGACCGTCGGTGACCGAAGTGATGTCTTTTATTGAGTTCATCAGTTCTTCAGTCAAGTATTCTACGGCATCAACAATAGATCGCCGAACAAAACAATATATCCAAATAATTTTTAAATCATTGAAATCCATAAGCTATTTTAATTAAATACCAAATTACATCAAAATAAAAACCGCAAAATAATAAATTATTAGTAACACAAAAAACAAAACTAATTTTAAAAAAGTTGGGTAAGTGGGTGTCGCTCTGCTGTACAGTAGTTACAAGTGGGTCCTATTAACGTGGAACATTGTTTTAAATTTTCAATCTTTAGATATTAAAGTTGAACATTTTATCAATTTTTTACAACAATATAATTATTGAATTTTAATTTTGATAAATTTTGTCAAACTTCAAACTTAAAATGATTATGAAAAAAATATTGTGCCTATGTATTTTTGATCATGTAATTTGCTTGGACCCTAAAGTAAAAGTAAAATTAAGTTCTACTGCGTTTGTAGTAAATTGTAGGTATATTGTAACGGACAACAAATAACAATCCACTACGTCATGACTTTGTATCAAATATTAATATGGAAACCGTTCTGTGGGTAATATAATTATGGGGAGGGCTCGACGATCATAGACATTCCAAATAGGCCGTACACGAAATATAAAATCTCATCTATACGAATACCCAAATTATCATGTTATATTAAACACTACGCAATATGAAACTAAAACTACATCATATATATATATATATATACGACACATAGTATATTATAGCTTATAAGCAAGTACATATAGTATATAACAGGGATAGAAAATGTTTTTGTTTTTGTTAATTGATTTAAAAAATATCGTTTTTGTTAAACGTTTTTAAACGTTTTTGATTAATGTGTTGTGATTAATAATATTAATTTTAATATGTAATACAAGATTCTTCATAAATTTTTCTACCCTTATCAAAATAAAAAATATCAATAAAATTTGTCTAACTTTTTCAAAAAAAAAATGTCAACAAGAAAGTCAAATTAAATTTTTATGAGCGTTTGAAATTCATATTTTTACAACATTTGATATTCACTCGATTTGTCATGTAACAATTTTCTTATTTTATTGTTATTAAAAATGAATGACTGTAAATAATTGAAAATTTCACTGAATGTTTATATTAGTATTTTCTATATACGATAAAATTTTTAAAATAATTTGACTCTTTTTGAGCTGTTTACGGATATTGTTAGTTGTCAATATTTTTAGTTTTTTTTTTTTTATATAAATATCAATAAAGTTTTATCTGTTGGGCCAAAAAGTGTAAAAATGAATACAAGGCTCCTGATATATTGTTGCAATAGCAGTTGAAAAATATTAAAAATATATAGGCACAATTTTTTTTTTAAGCATTTAAAGATCGAATTTTGACAAAATTTATCAAATTTAAAATTGAATAATTATTTTGTAGTTAAAAATTTATAAAATGTTCAACTTTTATATCTAAGGATTGAAAATTTAAAACAAAATTCCACATAAGTAGTTAATTCTATTACCAAAAAATCTAAAAAATACATAAGCACAGTTTATTTTTATAGTCATTTTTAGCTCAAATTTGGACGAAATTTCATATTAAAAAACCCGGAATAACTATTTTAGTTATTTTTTTGTGATTGTAAATATTATTCATGGGTACTTGAAGCTTCTAAAGTAGTGATGCCCAAACTTCTTCCTTTGGCGGGCCACTTTGGTAAGCAATTATCTTCAAGCGGCCACAAAGTATAAAAGTACAAAAATAATCTTATATATTGGACTTGTTTTCTTCTCTTTTATTGTCTATTGAAAAGATTATGAATTGAGGTACACACCGTAGGTACCTACACCATTAGTTTGATCAGTACGTAATTATTTTAAGTACACGGGTGGTATCGATATTTAATTGTTAAGTTTCCGTATGAAAATATCGGACACAAAAAAACGCAAATATAATGATGATTGCCGAATTTTTAAATAAAATGGTCTATAATTTATGATGAAACAAACAAAATCGGTTCATGGATCGCGACTTACGGATGAGCACCTTCATTCAATTTTGAGGATTGGAACCACTAAACTTCAACCAGATTTTTTATTATTAGTAAAAGAAGTACAAGCTCAAATTTCACATTAAAAATAAGAGTAAAACATTTTTGTATAGTTTTTAGTTTTATTATTATCATTATAATTGTATTTTTTGGAATAATTATTTAAACGAATTCATAAATTTAAGTAAAAATAATATATGAAAATAAATAATTTAAAATTTTTTTCATACATTTTTAAAAGTGTTTCTATTTTAGAAAATTTGTAACGGGCACATAGAATACCTATTTGCGGGCCACATGTGGCCCACGGGCGGCGGGTTGGGCACCACTGTTCTAAAGTATACTATTTATATCTATGCATTATGATAATACCACGATTTGTTGTTGATGTATAACGCGTTATAAGTACCTAATGGATATTGTGATATGATTAATTTGGAATTTATTATAGGTCAATTTTTTTTTTAATACCATAGATATAAGTATAATATAATATATCTTATACTTAAATTCAGTCTCCGCTCAGAATCGTTTTTCTTATACAGTTATGATATAATATCATCATTGAATTCAAATTTAATACTATCCATTATACAGTGATCCACTTGTAACCTACTGTACAGCAGAGCGACATCCACTTAACCACCTTTTTTTTTTTACTTTAATATCTGCATGTAAAAATTGTCAATCAGGCATAACTTTGTAACAATATATTAGGAGCATTTTATTAAATTTTCAAGGTTTTTACCCAACAAATAACATTTTATTGATATTCAAAGAAAAAAAAAATGTCCGTAAACAATTTAAAACAAATACAAATTGTTGAAAATTGTATGGTGTATAGAAAATGTTAATATAAACAACCAGTAAAACTCGCATGGATCTACGGTAATTTATTTTAGAGTTACACAAAAAACCAAAATCGATTTTTTTCGAAAACTTATTTTGAGTAAAAATTACTGTTTTTCCATGATTTTACTTTTGTTTTTCTTGCACTTTAGAAAACTATTCAGAATTTTTACTTCCCAAATGCACCAAATTGATTCACATTTCCATTGAACAAGATATTGTTAAAGAATAATGAATCAGTTTTACTGCCCCAAACGGTGATCACAGTTTTTAATTTTTAATTTTTTAGTATTATTAGATCCTACAAACTTAAAATATCCACACTGACAAATCATCACCGCTCAGAATCGACATTCGTATATTATAATGTTGTTATATCATTGAATTCAAATTTAATACCATCCATTATAAAGTGGCCCACTAGTAACCTACTGTACAGGCGTACAGAAGAGTGACATCCAGTTACCCGCTTTTTTAAATTTTATTTGTGTCTATCACCTCTTTTTGTCTTTTAGGACAGTAAAAATGCTTAGATTTTCTTCAACGGTATCGTTTCTGACAGAAAAGTATATCTAGTTGGTACTCTGGGTGGTCAAAAGTAAGAATATCCCAGTAATTTTGAAAATATCCGAGAAAAACAAAAAAAAATAATGCAATATCGGTTTTTTACATAATCAATATTGGTTATTGGTGTTATGGTGTAACTATGAAACAAATTACTGTAGATACATGGCACTTTCACTGAAAATTGTCTATACAACCTTAAATATAAAAAGTATTTTGGGTTAGAAATTCATAAAAATGAACAAAATGTGTTTTTAATTCTAAGAGTTTAAAATGTAATACAGGATTCATCGTAAGTTTATCTACCGCCTATATCAAATAAACAAATTTTACCAGAAAGAAAAAATTAATTTTTTATTAGAGTTTGAAGTTCCAATTTTACAAAAATGGATATTCACACAATTTTTTTAGTTTTATTTTCTATAAATATCAATTAAACTTTATTTGTTGTGTCAAAAAGCGTGAAAATATAATACAAGGAGATCCTGACATATTGTTACAATACAGTATAAAAATATCAGGTATAATTTTTTTTATAAACAAATTGTTGTAATACATACATTTTACATTTTGTTAATCTGTTAATTTTGCCTATTATATTTATCCCGTCTAGAACATTTCGCGTGGACATTTCTGTCCAAGTGTGTTTCGGTATAGGGCCGTTTTGGTGTAAGGCCATTTCAAGAAATTGCCAGAAAGTTCATTGTATAAGTTTGTATAATTGTATAATTTTGTATAGTTGTATATTTGTATAATTAACTAACTTATACTTAAAATGAAATACAAATTAAATTTAAAAAAGAAGAATTCTATTAAAATTATAAAAAAAATATTCAGTTGAAATTATGTGCTATTCCTCTTAAAATACTCATACCATTACAAAGAAATAGATAAAAATATGAGAATATAATTATTAGCTAACCTATAGTAAACAGTTAAATTTATACAATTTCAAGACAGTTTATTTTTGTATAAAAAACTGTATACCTATAATAATGTTCAGATATAAATTAAATTAAACTAAGGAGAATGCTATAAAAATTATAAACAAAAATATTCAGTTCATCATACTTAAATTATGTGTTATTCCTCTTAAAAATACTCATAATATTAGGTACGACTATCATAATCATAAATTTTATATATAATGTTCAATAATTACCTATAGAAATTAAACATATAATACATTTTTAGCTATAAAATTATCTGCAAACCTTAGTTATATTGACTAAGATAAGACGAAAAATGTTTAATAAAACATTCAAAAACTGTAATATAAATGGAAAATCAATTAAGATACTATAATACAATATAAGAAAATATCTATAATATAGATTATATATAGATTCTATGTATAGTAGCAAAATAAAATCATAAATGAAAACCATTCTTAAAATGTCGCGGCCTATTAAAGGCTACTCCTCCTATTGAAGTCCGTTCATGATTCATTGATGCTGCCACCAAGGACCAGGTATTAGTTTTGGGGTTGTAACATTCTGTAGAATCCAAAAATGAAGTTTCGTCTTCTCCACCGACAACATACAATAAATCATCTAATGCTATTCCTATAATGAAAAATTAAGTTAATTTCAATTTATTTTTAAAAAAAATGTTTCATAAAATAGTTTAGAATTATTCAACGAGAAGTTACCTGCAAGGTGTCGAGGCATATGCATATCAGCAATAGTCGTCCAAACTCCTGTACTTGGTGTGTATGCTTCAACACTACTCAGGCATTTAAATCCATTATGACCACCTACAACATACAGTACACCATTTAAAACTCCTACTCCAGCACTTCTGCGATGAACAGACATTTTTGCGACTGGGTTCCATGTATCAAGACTGGGATAATAACATTCAACAGTATCTGACTGCAGGGTTGATCCTCCTACCTACAAAATTGAATTAATACAAATTGCTTAGTAGAAAAAAATCCTGAAATACAATATTATTGCATAGAGTTTTCAATGAATGTTATTGAGTACATATTTATAAAAAGTTGAATAAAGTTTGACAATTATTAGAAACTAAAAATCAATCTTAATAAAGTATAAATTAATCACTTTTTGAATGAAAAATAAAAAACTAAGCTATATTCAATGTTTAAAATAAACATTTAACAAAGTTTAATTACTTTAATACATTTTGTATTGTCATTTTAAAATGTTAACAATATTTATAACTAATAATAAATCGACTTTTGGTACTTATAAATAGGTTTGTTGATCAATAAAAATGAATCAATCTCTGATAGGTATATAAACAAATATATTTTATATTATGTAGTATATTATTTATAATTATTTTAAAATTTTAATTTATCGATATACTTTATTTTGTGGATATTATATTCCTTGATTCTTTCTCAGTAGAATTTTTTTATTTCAATCACAACTATAATTGTAACAAATATATAACAAATATAAAATCATAAAAAAAGTTATTAACTTACCGCATATAAAATATTATTCAGGACTCCAACCCCTTAGTCACATCTTTTAGTAGACATACTTTTTATAATACGCCATTCTCGAGTATTGTAGTTAAACAATTCTGCACTATTTAATATACGATCATTATCATTATATCCACCGACCTTAAATTTATTATATAATTCATTGTTACTTACTTATTATAACAGAAATAACAAAAAAACTAATAAATTATAATTCAACATAACTTACGGCATAGATATAATAATTGTTGATTGCACAAACTCCTAAATTAGATCGCTTAACTAACATATCAACACTCGGTTTCCAACAAAGTGAATCTGAAGTTAAATCTAGCATATCTACAGACCGAAGAGGTTCACCCTGATAATTATAACCACCTACAGCAAACACTAAATTGTCATTCACTACACATACACCAGTATTTACACGACTTGTAATCATTTCTGGTCCATAATTCCATCGATCCATTTTTGGGTCGTACCATTCTGTAATCTTCCTATATTCATTATCATATCCACCAACAATTAATATAACCTGTTAAAATTAAATTACTAAATATATTAGGAAGGTAAATAAATTATAACAGATTAATACATTATCTCCATGTCTGGGCTTATTGCGGATATTTTGTGGAATAAGCTTTTCTGACTTGTGTATATTATGAAAATGCAATGCCTCATCTATGTAATCTTTACCTTAAAAATGTATAATTCAATATATATGAATTTAACAATATAAGTTATTTACAATAAAAGCATATATAAAGAAAAAACTTACATTTCAAACAATTCTTAATAAGAGGTTCCTCAACTACTTTTTTTGATATGTAACTTTTTGATGTTAACGGTAATCTTACGTATTCCATTAATTGGGGTAAATACATTTTCTTGAACCCAATTTATGTTTTACCCAACGAATAACACTTTCAAATACCTGAAACAATAAATATATTTTATAAATGAATTAGAACAAATATATGTAAGTAGGTTACTGAATTTTTCCTTCACCAATACTAATTTATTACAGTAATTAATTTTAGTTTGCTCACTTTTTCTTCGGATGGAACAATAAGTTTATCACTTGAGATCAACCTAACAACTTGTTCGGATGATAAGGATAGGAATTCATTACCACCAACAACTTCTCTAAAAATCAAAATGTAACAATAATAAATAAAATTTCCTTTTAAAATCATAATAATAAATAATATTTCATACGAAAAATGCTGTTGAATATATAATTCTGAACTTGTTAACAATTTTGTACAACCATGTAAATCAGCTATAGCGTATATACCAATACAGTTATTAGGGCAGAGTAGTGTCTGTGCAAAATCACAACATGCCTCTTTTACTTCTTGTAACTGCAAGAAATCAGCAGCCGGTAATAAAACCTTGGGAAATAAACAATTTAAATGATTTTGTTAAATATAATAAAAGCAAACGTTTTCTATTGCTGTATTATTACTTGAATGTTTTTTTCAGTGATCAAGATTTCTCCGGAGTAAATAAAGTTTACTAAGAGTTGTAAAGCGGTAGAATCTATCTGTTTCAAAACAACAAGCTTACTATTCCGTTCTGAAAAATTTGTAAACATTGCATAGAAATATGGACTGGCTGATGCTAAAACCACTTTATGTGCGAATATTACATTGTTTTCGTCTGTTTCAAGTTTTATATCACAAAAAATCTCACCACTATAGACAACAATTTGTTACTAATATTTATCTGGCAGTTTATGTATCACTTATCACTTACTTGCGTAAGAATTGCAATGCTGCATATATATCAACAAAAGATGATTTTTTATATAATTTGGCTGGTTCACATCTTCTGGATTCTGGTATTTGATGTGTATTTTGCATTGTGAATTGTATATTAAGCCCAGAATTTAAACTAAAAAACTTTAAACTAAAAAAGGACATTTCAAAATCAATTATAAGTATTGATAAAAGGTGTTAATAACCATGTATGAAAAAATAATAAATAATAAATAATTTTAAATTAAAATCAGCAAATACTAATATCGATAAGTTAACTTGAAATTAAAATTGAAAATTGAATTCAAGCCATGCAGTAAATAACTAAAAACATATTTTTATAATCAGTATAATACCTTCACAAATATACAAAACAAATAAGCGCATAATAATTAATCAAAAATAAAAGGATTCTAAAATATTATGGAACAATTTTTGTACACCGTTACTATCACAATTTTTTGAGATGGTTTGTACAATATAGTTTTTAGTAAAATATTGTTGAATCCTAAATAGGTAAATTTTTTCTAACTTTTATAGTTAACTTAAAATCAGTAATTAAATTAAATATAATTTGAATAATCTAATTGAAATTTTGTTACACCCAGGCTAGTAATGAGAGTTTAAGCACCTAAAAAAATAAGCGATACAGTTTGTTTGTTTAAGAATGTGAAGGGAAAAAAGGGATTTAAGAGGCACATTGAGACACTCATTTTTCCATGAGACATATCTCATTTAGTTTTAATAATTTCAAAATATTGGTTATTTGATTTTGTTTGAAGTAGGTAACCACCAACTGTGCACAATGCGCTTTGATGTTCACACTGAGTTATTAATTTTAATAATAACAATAACCGATGTACAGTTTAAAATTTAAGAGGTCGTATTACACCGACATTTGTTGTCTCTATCTTACAGTGCATAATAAAGCAAATTATAAGCTCAGCAGAACTCGTGTAAGTACCTAGTTCTGTTTGTTTAAAAATTATAGTGCATTGGCCTCTTATAAAATTTAAAGGTAAGATTATTATCTAGGCAATCTGATGAGCTTTCGATTATATTTTCAAGCGAGTTATGAGTATTTTATGATATATAAACAATTTAAAATTGTAATATACTCATTACTCACTAATAATGGATAACGGAGCTAAACATGTTCTGTTGAACAATTTGGTATGCAGTGTTGGGGAGTAACTTAACTTAAGTTCCAAGTTACTGTAACGAAATTACTTTTTAAGTAATTTTATGGTAATTTAATTACATTTTATTGTAAGTAATTTATATGTAATTTAAGTTACTTTTTTGTAGTAATTTTTACTAAATTACTCGTTACTTTTTTTTTGGATTAATACATTTCTAGAACGTAGGTATTGATAATGAGTGTAAATATTAAAATATATCATATACCTAATTATTATAATTTATAAGTAGAATTTTCTGAACTTGTGATACTAAAATACTTTTGTTATTATAGCTATTGACTATTTGACGATAAAATGTTATTTTTAGAATGGAATTTATATCTTACTCTGTGTTGTTTCACCACGGTCGCCCGCAGCCGGCTCATATCATTTCATATTGTCGATTGTCATTATATAGTTTGTGTATAGACAAAATAGTTATTAAGCTCCAGTGATATGAAAAAAAAAAGTAACTTCTATTGTAATTGAGTTACTTTTAAAACTCAAAAGTAATGTAACTTGACAAAATGAAAAAAAAGTAACTTAAAAATAATTTAGTTACAATTTTGATTAGTAATTAGTAATGTAATTTAATTACCCAAAATAAGTAACTTCCCCAACACTGTTGGTATGTTCTGTTGAGAAATCAATCCTATTCTGTCAGCTTTATATATTTCTTACCTAAGTCATAACTATTATTAATATTAGTTTGTAACTGGTTTTAAATAAAAGTTGGTCTGTTACACACTGTCAATGTGGTAGTGACGTTATTTATTTGTCGACCATATCTTTATTCCATAAACTTAATATGTTACGCACTTGTAAGACGGAGAAAACAAATGTTGCCAACATTGGTGTACCTAACGTAGATACTCTTAAGGTTTTTTAATTTTGCAGCATCTAATAGAATACTTAACATTTATCACAAAATTAATGGCTTTTACCACACTAATTAAATAGGTTAGATTCCCCATTTAAATAAAATTTAACGGAATAGGTGTCGTAAAATAAGAGCAGAAAAAAAAATGTGTCATTGTGTCCCGTCTCATAGTACACCACATATCCATATCAAGTTGAATATTTAATAAAAATACCTAAACGCAAAGTTTTATATGATATTTAATAAATGTCAGAATATTACATTTTTTCTTCTAATTAATGTAATATAACAAAATAATAAATACTTACGTTTAAAATAAATTTCACGTCACGAAAAAAAAACTGGTGAATGTATTTTTCGTTTTGATAAGAAAATTGAGGGAAACGATGATAAACATAAACAAGTCATCAGAATCAAACTGTTACAAACAGTTGCATTAAATACTGCAAATGATAATACGGGAAACTTAATGATAATATGGTTAAAACTCGTTAGTCGTTGCCCTAAGTTTCAATGGAAGTTGCCTATAATAATAAGTGTTTAGGCTTTAGAAATAACAAAAGAATCAGTAATCAAAAGCTTTTTGCAAAATGTATCATTTTTATGTCGGAATTTTTAGCCATTATTATTAATTATATTTTATTTTAAATTTTTTTTGTTTTAAGTAGTTCTATGAATCGTGGATCAAACATATACATTTATAATCTATTATAATATTTACGATAGTAAAAAAATGTTTATATATTTTATATTTTATTAAAAAAAAATAATTTCATATTAATTAATAAATAATAATATTGTATCATGAAATTTTAATAAACTTTAAAAAAATGGTGGGGGGTATGTCCCACTAGACCGAATACAGTCGGGGGATAAAATGTCCGGAGGGGAAATGCCCATTTTCCCAAATTACCAACTAGATTAAATTTTTTATCCTAGAAAAATTCTGAAGTAGAAAATCGAATAATCTTTATTGCTCTAAAATGACACAAATAATAAAAAAAAACATTGTAAAATCAATATATTCATCGGTCTAAAATATTTTTTTTCAAAATGAGCGCAAAAAATATGTTGACAACACATAATGTGTAATGTCCCTGTAGTTCGATATGATTGGTTGAGAATGGCAAATCAATGTTACCATAATATGATTAATCATTGCATCACTTAAAAAAATAATAATGACGTTTATCAGTATTTCTATATGAATCATTTAGATTTAGAACAGAATTTGTTATTTCTATAAATTTAAATCACTAAGTCACATGTTTTCAACTTTTATTGTATAAAAACAATAACATACATTGTGCCTTGATGTATGCCCGTGTAGGTATTTTCACTCAACCTCTTTTTATTTACGTATAATAAGGTGCAATCAAATAATGGAGAAAGATGATGAAAAGTTCTTTGACGAAGATGAAGTGGCCACGGTGTCTTCAAATACTGGTCTAGTAAAGTATGGTTTGGTTTTAGAGACGAACAGATTGCGATCAGAAACCGAGTTAAAAAAGACATCATATATGAATCATAATGAGATCAAAGTAATCTGGCATCCAAATGCTGCTGAAGAAATTATCCCTGATGATAATGTATATTATCCATATATCGACAGTTTAAATGTTTTGAAACTAGAGCCTTAATTTTTTTTTATTTCCTAGGTTGTGTTAATGGATCGATCAGTATTGCCTGGTGATGTAGTACGAAAAGTTAATGAAGGCAAGCCAAGCCAATTTGGATATTGTGTAAATATTGATAAATATGCCACAGTAAAAATACTTAATACCAACAAAATAATAGAAAATATCAATTCCCGAAACTTAACACACACAAAAGTATGTACATATTTAATATTTTAAATATTAGGCACCTATATTTACAAGTGATGGGCAACAATATCGATATTTCAATACAATGTCGATATTGTGATAAATTTTGGATATGGATATTATATACAATTTCATATCGGAAATTATTGTAGGTAACAAGTTTTTTTCTTATCTTCAATTAGCCATGTAAAACAAATTTTTTAATTAAGAAATAATTATTATTAATTCAATATTTATATAAATTATTCATTTTCATTAATAATTAATGATTACATATAGATATTAATATTTAAAATTATTTAATTATTTTCGATACGATAACGATATATCGTACAACTTACAATAGCTTACAATATAGGGATACAATATCTGAGAAATCGGAACGATATCAAGACACAAAATTATGTCGTTGCCCATAACTTATATTTACACAAATAAATTAAAGTTCTTTTAATTTCAATATATTATTTTGCTGAAACAATAATGTTTATTTATTTTTATACTAAAGCGGGGTTCTCACAACTCATGTATTTAGATATTATACAGATAGGTATTATATATCATAATAAAATCAGTTGTTGTGTTTCTTAAATTATCCAACTATCTCATATATCTATTTTATTATTTTGTAGATCTTTCAGATATTTTCTATAATAAGAATATAATTTATATTATATTAGTGTAACGTCAAGTGTTATAAAGTATGTCTGATGCACATCTTATTAACCTATTGTAGAAAATGGAAATTAAATTTTCTTTTTATTGATATCAAATGTTATTTTAATACATAATAACAGTTTTTACTTAATTTATTACTACAAATTTTATAAGTATAATTTATTGATTATTACATTTTATTTATAGTCCTTCGCAATTAATTCCTGGGTTTTTTATGAATCATGGGTTGGTGGAGTTTATGATGTCAAACGTAAAGTTACATTTGTTTCACAAGATGGATCAATTTTTACTTTAGAGGATCCATATAAACGAGACTTCATAAGTCTTTCTACAAGTGATGTAAGTCAAATTTTATATTAATTATTCTAATATATGAAAGGACGAATTTGCAAAATACCTATTTTTAAAAAAAACTTTATATACATTTCGTTTTTATTGTTTATTAATTTTTCATTGTGTTATTTATTACTAGGGTTCTGATTTTAAAGCATACTATGCTTCTTTTTTTTTTATATGAGATAGAAATCTAATTTTTAATCATACATTTGTTTTATGTCATTCTAATTCCTAATTAACCAATTTATTTTTGCTTTATATAAATACTGTTTTTGCTTTTCTATTTGTTGTTTGCCAATATTCCAGATGAAGTATTTTAATATGATTATTATTGTATAGACTTATAGTAATAAAACAATTTTAATTTAATTAATAAGAAATTAACATTTCTACACCCAGAATATGGACTAAATGGTTATCTTATTATTATTGTTTTCATTGCAAAAATGAAGAAAATACATGGTAGTTAATTCTTTTTTTAATTTAAATAAATTTTTCGATTTTTTTACTCAATTTTATACCTAGTTTAAGTTAATTGTTGGTCATACTTTTTTTGCTTTTTTCAAACAATTTTATGCTCTTTTTGTTATTAATTGTGCTTTAAATAGGACATTTATTACCATTTATAAAATAGCTCAACAAATTTCTTTTAATTGTAATGTTTTAAAATTTTAGAGATTTTCCATTGATGAAAATGTATTTTATTATGGGCAAAAATTAAAAATGCGTCTAGATTCCTTAGTAAAAGCAAAGTTTTTAACGACCAGTAACCAAATGAAATATTTATGGCATAATTATAAGAAGAATTTCGACTATAAATTTGGGTCCAAGGTAATTATATAAATGAGTTTTGATGTTTTCATCATACTATATTATATACCATACATATTTTAGTGGGTCAAAGTTTATGTTCAAGATGTTATTGTATCATCAGTTGAAGTTCAATGGTACTGCCAAACATCAAGTGGAACACAGCCGCATGAAGAACATGGGCCAGAGAGAATATTTATTGGTGATAATTTGAAAAAGTAAATACAAAAAAAAAATTGATAACCCATTAATATAATAAATAATATTTATTACATTTATGTATAATAATAAATGTCTGTTATGATGAACATTTCATCAATACTTGGTGGAGAGAGAAATTGTTTACCTTATTTGAATTCTAGTTAGTTTAATTTTAAAAAGTTTGGTAAAGAATCATTTTGTTTTTGGTTATCACTGTAATGTGTATAATCGTTATTTTTTTATTATTGTAATAAATAAATTGAACATAAAATTGTACACTGTATGTAAATGTTATGTTCAAAAAATGAATGTGCATTACATGGTACTGCAATGTGGATATTATAATAGTTTGGTATAATTTATTTTATTATGGAATAGTTTTAACTGTTTTTATATTTTTAGACTAAAAACGATTGATATATTTGAGTCGTGTTCAATTCAAGTCGGAGACACACTTTGGTATACAATTAAAGATATCGATAATTTGATGACAATGAAACAATGGCGATCTAAATGTACAGAAGCTTTTAATATTGGATCAGGTTCAATACACAGTAAAGCTAATAAAGATAAGCACCACAACAAACTTTTAGGTACCAATAAACCATCAACGAGTTCACACCCTATTGAGTTGAATGTAGATGACTTATTATTAAGTATGTATATATGGTATATTAAATGTATGTAATGACAATGTTTATTTTTTGTTTTAATGACAGTATTTAGTTTACATATAATAAGATATTTAAGGTATTTCTTAAGGGGCAAAAATTCAAGCAATTTCTGGTTATATGGAACGGCAGCCGTACAGAATAATAAGATCAAAACAAAGGGGGGAGGGGAGGATATATCCCTCATATTTTTTTTCCATGTTCAATAATAAAATGGTCCATATTATAGCATCAGCCATCGTTAAAAATAATTAAATAAAGGGAAGTAGATACAAACAATATTTTGATATTTTCATTACTTTGCCAAAATATTTTTTTAAGAAAATTCAATTTAATTGAATAAATCTCAACTAATGCAATTTAAAACTTAAATCTGTACTTTTTATCAATTTCTCTACTTCCAAATAAAATTTATCTGTCTATTGAAATGTATTAACTTAACAATCAATTATATTTTTTACCTAAATCAACCTTAGTATGCAATATAGAGTAAATATCAGAAATATTAATATGCTATTGAATATTGTTTTATAGGTGTACAAAATGGATCTGGTAGAAACATTTCAGCTGTCCTAAGACAAATAAATGAAAGAATATTAAATAAGGAACATGAATTTGCAAATTGTGAATCTAAACCATCTACAAGCACAACCGGTAAAATATTGTAATTTTAAATATTATTTTTCTAAATAGTGATGTTTTGTCAAGTATGCTTGTTAAGCTCCTAATATATTATTTCAAAGACTGATGAAAAATATTAAAAATCCGTAGTCACATTTTTTTTTATAAGCATTTTTAGTTCAAATATTGACAAAATAAATAAAATTCACGAAGATGACAAAAATTTGCAAACTATTTTAAGTTAGTAATACATAAAAATATTTCTATTTAAATCTAAAATTTGAAAATGTAATACAAGATTCCTTATATTCTTATATACATTTATTTAGTTTGTCTACCTTTATCAAAACAAATGTCTACAAGTAAATCAAAATAAATTTTTATGAGTGTTTGAAGTTCATATTTTTACAAGATTCGATATTCACTCGATTTCTCATTTAGCGATTTTGTTATTTTTGTTTAAAAATGAATACCTGTAGATACATGAAAATTTCACTGAACTTTTATATTTTCATTTAATATATATTATCAAATTTTGAAAATATTTTGACTCTTTTTGAACGGTTTACGAGCATAGTTAGCTCCATTTTTTTAGTTATTTTTTCTATATTTGTTAATATAATTTTATTTTTCGGTTAAAAAAGCGTGAAAATTTAATATAAGGCTTCTGATATATTGTTACTATAGCAGTTGAAAAATATAAAAAATAAATAGCATTTAAAGTTTGATTTTGATAAAGTTTATCAAATTTAAAATTTAAAATTTATTTATATATATATTTAGTAATATCTGTTGCGGCATTTATGAGTCGCGCTCTGGCTATTAGCTTATTATTTTTCTGTACCTATGCCATAATGGGCAATAATATATGCATATCAGCTGAGCAGGTAAATAGACACCTATCAGCACTTTATTATTTAAAACTGTCATGTGGTTGAACAATATTTTTCACGTTACCATTTCTATTTTTTCAGTTTAAAAATGTTAGAACGCTTAAATATTGGTGTGTTTAAAATTTAAACGGTACCTATTTAATAAAAATAATAATTAGTTTCTGCGTTGTATTTTATGTATTGAGAATACTGCCATACTGCATATTCAAATATAATATGTATTATGTAATAGGTACGCAATGGGATTTAAAACCTAAAAAATACATCACTATTGAAAAGTCATTAAATATTATACTATAGTCTTTGTATTTGAAAATATGATCTTTTAAGAACACTTAAATAAAGAATCATTGTTTGAATAAATGGTAAAAATAAGGTGTACATGTTACAAAAAACCTCTCTGTGTAATCTATAATACATATTTATTATATATTATAATATATATACTAAACTATTTTATAAAATTGAAATAAATTGCTAATATTATATTCTTTAGGCAATAGTTGTGTATATACATTCAAATCAAACAGACTAAAGAGAAACCGTTTGTGGAAATTATTTATTAAAAAAAGTAAACAATTCAATATACCTAAAGTAAAAACCAAACCAAATTCCAAAGTAGTAGTTGAGATTTGCTACACAAAATCTATGGTAGATGTTAAATGGCAGGTATGTATTGAATACATTTTTATACTCTAAAATCTAAATAAGAATATACCAAGGATTGACCAAATTCAGTATTTGGTTTGCATAATCCTAACTCGGAGATTCCCAACTATAATTAATACCAAATCATTAGTGACGTATCACAAAAACACAGAATATAATGTAAAAATTTGGATTCTGCCGGAGCACAACATATTGAAAATAAACTGCAGAACATTATTAAATGTCATAAAGGAGGAATTAGGATCATTTAAAATGCTTAGTTTATTTAATATTTACATAATATAATATTCAGTATCTTTTAGTTTATATTAAAGCTATTTGTTTTATAGGATGGTACTAAAGAAACTGGAGTTTCTTCCACTGATCTCTACCCAGTAAAAACTCTTGATTATCTTGAGTTTTTTCCTGGCAATTTTGTAACTAAAAAAAGTCCTGCATCTGACGTTTATGGTGTTGTAGAATCTGTGGACCGTGCAGAACGCACTGCTCATATACAATGGTTTAAAGTTTATCCTGAAAATCCATCATTGTATGAATTAACTGTGTTAATATTTCTTAAAACCGTTACTGAATCTAATATAACTGATTTTTAGGCCAAATCCTATTGAAAAGACTTATTTTAGTGTATATGACTTACATGATCATCCGGATTTCCATTTTAAATGTGGTTGTCTCGTTTTACATAGTAATCCTGATACGAACCCAGATTCAAATACCTTAACTGCTGGAAAAGTATTAAGTGCAGGGTCTGATGGCAGGGTAATTTTTTTATACAATTCATTAAATAATAATATATTAATGTAAATTGTTGACATTATTATTTTGTGTACTGTTTTAATTGTTTAGATCTTAGTAATGTGGGTTGATGGTGAAAAAACCAAATGTTGGCCACAAGAATTATTTATTGTCAAACTAAATGATGTTGGCACTAGTTTTCAAGACGTAGAATATGACTTATCTGAAGATTGGATGTCTAAAACCAGTCCTGGATCATCTAAGTAGGTTAAACTTTTATTTAGTAAGTTATAATGACCTAAATAACCACAAAAACATTAAAATATTATTGTATAAAATAATTTTAACACCGGATTTAATTCTAAGTGTCTTTTTCAAAATACATATTTTTAATTCTATATTTTTCCAAGTAATTTATTTATTTTTTTGTTGTTTATTAAAGCCTCTGCATTCAGGGACATTGGCTAAAACAGATTTATAATGATTACATTATATCTTAAGTTGAATTATATAAATATTAGTATACAAATTATAAATTATATGCTACAGGAGCTTGATTAACTTAGAATTGATTATAAATTTGACAGTGTTTTGTATATTTTTCTTGAGATGTTCGGTGACGAGAGCCATGCTAGGATGGTGTGTTAAAATTTAACTAACTTAATTGATTTTTAACTGAATTTCATTAAGTTTTGAAGAACCTAGTGTCCAGTCCGAAGCCATACCTATGTTGTTTGTGATTATTTTTGATAAAGATTTGTCGTCGTGTAGAGTAAATAGCCATTAAGTTTTATAGCGCCCTGGGATGTTATTGCTTGGCGAGCTTTTTCATCGGCTCTTTCGTTTCCCGTGATTTGACTGTGACTGGGAACCCATATCAAGATGATGGAGTATCCGGAATTTGTGAGGTTATGCAGTTGGTTCTGAATTTTTCTGGTGATCTCATTAGGAGTGAAGGAGTTTTCGATACTCCTTAAGGAATTTAACGAGTCGCTTAGATAAGCTGCTTTGAGTATGTGTCTTGTTTTGATGAGGTCTAGGGCATATGAAATTGCCGTTACCACCGCTGAGTATATTGAGTAATAATTGGGAAGTCTCGACATGGATACGTGGTCTCTGAGTACTACTGCACCTCCTACTCCATTTTCCATTTTGGAGCCGTCAGTGTATATTTCAGTGTTGTTTCAGAGATTGGAAGAGATTGAATGTAGGAGCTGGTTATAGATTATAGGTAGGGTTTCATTCTCAGCAAGTTCGCAAAGTTCACTGTTGACGTAGATGTTAAATAACCAAGAGGCCATCTGTGAGATTTCATATTTAATAATATCTGGGTACAGTAAAGGGATGTATTTTAGGGTGTCTGTGATTATTTTCGTTACCTTGAGATTATTTTGGGTGCGTCTAATAGGAAGTAACATGCCGCTGTGTACTCTCCTGATATCGAGTGGCACAACTCCAGCCATGTTGAGGACACTGGGAATCGGGCTGGAGCGATATGCTCCAGTGACTAGTCTTAGGCACGTGATGTGTATGGGATCTATCGTTATGCCTTAGCTTTTATGAACAGAAAAGAATTGTATTTGAGCTTAGATAAGATGAGTACTTTGTATATTTGTTATAGGCTGGAAGGTTGGCCACAAGAATTATTTGTACTCAAACTAAATAATGATGGCTTCACTTTTCAAGATGTAGAATATAACTTACCTGTAGATTGGATGTCTATGACCAGTCCTGAATTTTCTAAGTAAGTTAAACATATATTTAGCTAAGTTATAATAACCTAAATAACCATTAAAACATTACAATCTAATTGCATAAGATAATTTAAACACAGAATTTAAATGTAAATGTCTTATTCAAATTATATATTCTTAATGCTATAGGTATTTTTCCAAGTAATTTTGTTTTAATATTTTATTTGTATGTGTTTATAGTAAAAGCTGTGACCAAGTATACAATGAGTGGAAATACGCAAGTCTATTAGTCCAATTACTACAGCAATCTGCTATGAGTATGAAATTATTTCTAGAGGCTGTTCAACAAAATTGTGACATGGATAAAGTTCTTAATTTAAACATTGTTTTGGAACAATATAGGTAATTAGTCGATTAAATTTAAATGATTTAAAATTTATTTTAAGTATAATAATGGTATACTGTTACATAGGTTAGGATTTAACGTTAGTTCGTTTTTGCCAACTTCAGAATTTCAAGGAAAAGAAAAAGAAATAGAAACATGGTACAAGGATCTCATGGATAATATCTCAAAATTAATAAACAAAATAATCTCAAGAATAGGTATTATATTTATTATTTTTAATTTCATAGATCACCTTATTTATATCATATATGTGTATAATATTATAGTCCATGCCAAATGGACTGGTTGTGGTGACTCCGCCGCCAGCTGACACTAGCAATCAAAAGGGTATATTTTGGGTAACTTTCATAAAACTGCATTCCTATGGGTGTGTAGGTATAGCACACCAAATAAATTTGTAGTACCAGCTGTAGAACACCTTGCGTTGGACGGAGTCATTAACCGCTAGTTTATTTTACATGGGCTCTATATAGATGGAGCCATAATTAGCTGACAGAACTAGATTAATAGCACTATTACTGTATTAATGATATTATATGATCTATGTTAAGGTTATTTTATAACCAAATGTATATTTTTACAGATATTAAAGAGAGAGAAGATGGTGAATTAGTTGAAGAAGAAGAACTGTCATTTGAGATTTTAATTAAAGTAAGTAATTGTAATAGCATTTAAGTTCATACTAATTAGTATTTTATATTGCATTGATTTATGCCAAGTTGTATGAAAAATCACTAAACATTTAATGAATAGTTCAAGAATAGTCTAGCTATCCTTAAACACGATTTAGTGGTCTATATTTGGTCCATTGACTTTCATTGAAGCACTAAATTAAATAATTTTTCAAGCAACCCGCAACTAATTACTTATTTGTTTATAGGACAGTGTAACTAAATTAAAACAGTTTGTGTCAGATTTCATAAAGAAAGTTAATCTTGTTTTCAATGAATTATATTGTTATAAGTATGGAATAATAAGACATTGTGATACAAAAGATGAAAGCGATGACTTTGGTCTAGAAATAATGGATGTAACTGAGCCAGCATCTATACTTCCAGTAATAGAACCGCATCCTGCTGAATGTCATTTTATTACATTGGATACAGAACCAGTATATGAAGTAACCAAACAAGAATCCAATCAAAGTATAAGCAAACCTGAAGAAGCTGGAGGTTTGTAATTTTTTTATTTTTCATGAAATATTGCTAACCTTGTGAATCAAAAAAGAAAATCACTTCTCAATTTGCATTACATTTATATTATATAACAGAATATTCACATCATATACTTGTATTTCCCACAACCAATTATTTCACATTAAAAATCTTAAATCAATTTTAGTAAAATATAAAAATTATTTTATGAAAACAAATAGTTTAAGGGGGCTGTAGCAGGTAAAAAAAAGTGACTTTTAGACCAATAAACTAGACAAAACTGGAAGAATTTGGTTTGACAGATTTTAATTTTTAAAACGGATTATGATTGATCAACAAGTTTACTAGAGAATGATTGAGGGGATTTTGAATATTTTTATTTTCAGCTGTGATATTCAAGAATAAAAATATCGA
>NC_042493.1:114350183-114356098 GCF_005508785.2 Acyrthosiphon pisum
CAAATTCTTCCACTTTTGTCTAGCTTATTGGTCTAAAAGTCACTTTTTTTTCATTGACTGGAGCCCCTTCCAGCTCCCTTAAGGTTTATTTTATGATAAGGAAATTAAATAAATTGAAAAACATTATAACAAATAAAATTAATGATTAGATTGGTCAAATCTACATTAGTTTTGATTTTTGAAAAAACCTGCTCCAGCCCCCTTAATTGCTTTAAATAAAGTTTTGAGTATACGGAATAATGGGTATGTTAAATTATATAAAACCATTCGCCGTTGTATACATACAATGTAATGACATGCATTGTTTCCGTCTTACAAATATACAACATAGCAAAAACTGTTTTACGCAAGATAACTTTTCTCGCACCATATTTGTTGTAGAACTACCAAATTTTCAAAACACGTAAAGAAGAGCTTTATCTGTGAAGCAGCTTGCTTTTTTTTTTTAATAGCACTATCCAACCATTTTTATAAGAAAATGAAAATAAAAACAATAAAACCAAATTTTTAGAAACAAATAACTTTTATTGTATTTATGTTATCTAAAATATGGGCACGCTATTGCATAGATAATTTTTCACCCTACATGTTGAGAAATTTTGTAGCCACTACTACAAATACAGAAAGATAAAAGTTGTCCCGTGCAAAACAGTTTTCGATATGTTGTACATTTGTAAGTCGGAGACAACACATGCTGGTGCTTCATACTCTTAAGAGATCAAATATTTCTAAAGCTAATATTTAATTTATAATACTATTAATAATTTTTTAATCCGGTAATTTGAACTATTGTTTTCCAAATAAACTGAATATAAATCTAACTGCTGAATTATATGAAACTATATTCATATATGAATAGTTTAAAATAGTCAAAATATTTTGAAAATTTCATTGAGTATAGAAAATGATAAAAATATAAGCAATAGCGGTAAGTTTTAGTCTCTGGGGTTAATATTTTTTTTAAGTAGATAAAATATCCTTAAATGTAGGTTTATATAGCAGAGACATATCATGCGTGTTTGGTGTCCTATTAAGCATGTTTCGCACGGTCATGTGTTATAATTGCGCGTTTCAATTTATATGTGCCACCCCAATGATGTTGTGTTTCCCATTTAGTGGCGCTTATTAACTTAACCAATGTTTACCGAAAGTTGTGCATTTCGTACTCACACATACAATGCGCGTCTATGTGAAAAGGGCCGTAGGCATTTTATGAAAGTTTATATATTAAATGGTTTTTAATTTGATCTATTCTATTTTATAGTTTTTGATATGGTAGAAACACTTATGGATAATTCACACATGTACATCAATTTTAAAGATAATTTAAATCCATCATTACTAAAAGTTATTGCCAAAGACATCCAAATACTTCAACAAAGTTTACCGGCAGGAATTTGGGTGAAAACGTTTGAAAATCGTATGGTAATTAATAATAATAAATATTACTTTTATGAATATAAAATTAAATTAGTTTATTAGTTTAGCAATATTAAAGTATTATTATTTATTATTATTTGAATAATAATTAGATGAAGTTAACAAAATTATAATTATTCCTCTATTTGTACCTTAATTATTTATTATTTTAGGATTTGTTTTCTATAATGATTAGAGGACCAGAAAAAACTCCATATGCTGGTGGTTTATTTCTGTTTGATGTCAAAATTCCATCCACATATCCAATCCAACCTCCACTCTGTCATTATTATAGTTATTGTGAGGACCGGTTGAATCCAAATCTATATGAAGATGGAAAAGTATGCCTTAGTCTTTTGGGTACTTGGGCTGGTCATGGTGTTGAATTATGGTCACCTAATGATTCAAATTTATTACAGCTTCTAGTATCAATACAAGGTGGTGAAAATGCATTTTTATACTTACTCTAATATTAATATTTTATAATTGTTTCAGGACTGATATTGGTGAGTGAACCATATTATAATGAACCTGGATTTGATAACCAGCGAGGTCAAAAGCTTGCAAAAGAAAACTCTCGTGTTTACAACGAAATGGCTCTGATCAAAGTAGTGCAGTCAATGACAAATATGTTAAAAATGAATAATTCGTAAGTCATTAAATTAATTTTATTGGAAATAGTTTTTTTATTGGCAATTTCCATTCTACCTATTTGCTTTAAATAAAAAGAAATTGAATACGGAATAACAGGATTTAAGTAATGTTCAGAGCTGTCGTTTATACAAAACAGTAATAGTAGGGTTAAATATTTTTTTCCATTTATAATTTAGATAATGTAAAGGTTATATTTTAGTTATGGAAAAATGATTGGTTAATTTATAGCTAACTTGTCAGGGATATTCAAGTTGTATAATATAACACTAATTTTAATGCTAATAATGTTTACACCTGGAGCCCCTAAATGGCGGCCCGTGCACAATTTTTATCCGGCCTGTAGATGAGAAAAAAAGTATTAACCGTTAATACACGTTCTAGTATTGTGATTTATCACAACATATGCAATTTTGATAGTCCGCAAACAATTTCCAGTTTCTAAATGTGGCCTTCAAAAGTGTGAGTAACTTTAGTTTGGCTACTTAATAAAATTTATTTAATTAATTAACTAAATTATCGATATCTGCAATTTTAATGGCCTACAAACAATTTCCAGATTCCAAATGTGGCCCTTCAAAAATATCAATTAATGACCCCTTATATAGGTACTATACATTCAGAAATTTCAATTATAATTTTTCACAGTGGCTGCATTCTCTGAAAGAACAAACATTCTTAATTTTAATAAATATTATTTTTACTGTCGCATATTTAAAAAACTGCCATTTATAAAAATAGGTTTATCAGTTTCCTTGACTTGAAACACAAATGCCAGCTAAATGTTGACCCATTGAGACAGTTCTACAATTTCTTTTTAGGCTAGGAAGAATAAAAAGTTTATATACGTAAATTATATTATATTGATCATTTATATAAGTCGATTTACTCCTTAATACATAAAAATGTTCTCTTATGAGCCGAAAGAGACACTGATTTGTTGAATAATATTTTAAATAATTATAGGTATTGGGAGATATTGAATGAACATAATATTATAACGTAAAGGCTGCTTTAGGAAATTTACAATTCCTTTGGTTTTGCAGTTTTGATTGCAATATTCTTAGTATAGCAATAAGTCTAAGTCAATGTTGAATATAATAGGTTTTTCAAATGGTTGACACTCAGAAAAAAATAACAAATTAAAAACGATTTACCAATTATCATTTACCACTATGCAGTAATTCCATGGATTTAGAACACTCCCATATTAAATTTACAATTACTTGAGATTTTAAAAAAGCCCTCTCCCTTTGAGAATACCCATTATTTCTACATCATCATAATAAATATTATCAATTTTAATATTTTTTATTTTTTTCATTTAGAGACATTAAAAATGCAGGGTATTTTGAAGAAGAAATACTGGAACACGTAAAAACACATGGTTCAAAGTATGTTTTTTTGTATATTTTAACTATGTAATAGAATGATTTTAATTGTTGTACCACATATTTATCAATATTTTTAGGTTAATCAGTACAATTGAAAATTGGATTAAAATGTCTGAAAAAGAATTAACTGAAGGTATTAATTCAACAATTATTAGTTCATTATAATATATTATAATTGATACAGCTTACACCAAATAATAGCATTTATTATTTAGTACATATAAATTATAATACTATTATTTTTTTTTGTCATATTTAATTTTTAGATGAAAAACTTGTTCCTGGATATCCATTATTGCCACTTTCCAAGGGTTTTTGCCTATCAATCATCAAAGCACTAAAAGATTACAAAGAAGTATTGATTTCCATGAATATCATATTCAAATAATCATAAATAACTCTTAACTGTTTTATCCTGTTCAAAGAAAACATATGCAAACATACATTCTTTATGTTCAACTTATCTAGCTTTCAACGTATTTAAGTGTAATTTATTAAGTTATATTATCTGTTATTCACCAACTAATTGTGTAACTGGAAAAATTAATATACATTTGTAAACGATGAATAAATTACAAAACAAATTTAATTGAAAATGTAACTCAAATTTCAGCAAGAACCCAATAAATATTAAATACAATTTTTGCATTTATTCTATTTTTTTCTGGTAATTTATCTTCACCCTCACTATCAACATTTGCATGAACTATTATTTTGTTCGTGTTAATTTACTACTTCAAATTTAACAAAGTAAATGAGGGCTGGTCAATCAACTAAACCAAAATCTAAAATATTAAACACCAAATGTAATATAAACAATTCTTCACGCTCAACTGTTATGATATGAAAATACAAAATATTTATAATTTATATTTATACCTACTGATTTTATTATAAATAAATAATAATAACAAATAATTTTTGAGTAGCGGCCCACCGGAAAGTTCCCGGTATCCCGCCGGTTCAGTCCGCCCCCGTGCAAGATTCTATATGGTATATTTCTAACTTTTGTAATACTGTATTGTAGAAAAATAAATTAAATACCATAATATGTATTTATATTTTATTTGTAAAATTAAAGTTAAACAGTTTAATACATTAATAATATTATGATAGTCATTTAAAATTTAAACTGTTTAGTAAGGATGTCCTTATTACATTACTGTTGTAAATGGCGATCATATTATATGTGTTAAACTATTTAACTTAAAATAATATGATTGGTGAAAAATAAAATTTTATTATTTTTATTATGAATTTTATATTATTAAATTTTAAATTTTAAATGGCGTTCATATTATTTTATAAATTAAACTATTTTACTTTAAATTTTACTAATAAATAATACTCTTATGTTTAACAAAATTACTAAAATATTATAAAGAAAATAATTGCAGAAAACGGTCAATATAGGCAATTTTATATACTGTTCTACACAACTCTTTCCTGCGACCATCCATTGGTGTTTGAGGGGGCCTAATAGATGACTTATAGATTCTAAGGAACATTTTATAGGCAACTTCTTATGCATCCAGCCATCGATCATGTCACGTACATGTGCCCAGCCCCGCCCATAGTTTTTTGGATTTTGCGAGGGTTGTAATTGAGCAGGAATTCCGGAAGTGGTGGCAGGAATTGGCAGGAATTGAGCACTAAATATTGGTGTTGAAAAAAGTTGAAAAATGAAAATGGGTGGTGGTGGGGACATGTACGTGATCATGTCGTTGTGTTACTTGGTGTGAGCATAGGCACAACTAGACCAACCTTTTTTTGACAAATCGTAAAGAATTTCCAGACCTCCAGAACTTTATCACAATACAATATATATATTATATGCGATCAAAAACATATATGTGAAATGAGAGCCAAGTTCAGTATTATACTATTATATTATGCCTTGGTTGTTGACTTCAACGACAAAAGAATTGAGATCTAAATGGGTAACAAGTTCAATGGCCATCGTGACATTTATTAATAACAACATAAAATATTTTATAACAACTTAAGATATATTTTCTTCTTTTAACTTAGGATAATATATTGAAGCCTAAGGTCTGACTTGGTTGGTTTTCATTTACGAATTATATTATAGCCATCGAAATTTTTAAAGCTGTGAGTTCTGAATTTATTCTTCAAAAATTTGGCTTGCTTGTTTGAAACTAGCCATCTAACATAGTGCTCTTCCATAATTCCTTGTCTGTTTTAGTAGACACGTTCACTGTCCAATGACCCATATGTGGTTCTTGGTTTATTTATTGATAAGTCCCCATTGAAAATTGATAGATTATTTAAAGCAGATCATCTCACCAGTCCAACTGTTTTATTATGCATTTCATAGCATGTAGTCCATACAAATAAATCTACATAGAAATAAATGTATAAAATGAACCACATGTGGGTCATGGACTGATCAGAAAATTTTAACATAACACAAATATGGGTTAACGGACT
>NC_042493.1:114356198-114357826 GCF_005508785.2 Acyrthosiphon pisum
ATGTTTATATTAGCATTTTCTAAACACCATACAATTTTGAAAATATTTGACTCTTTTGAGCTGTTTACGGACATTGTAAGTTTTCTATTTTTTTAGTTTTTTTTTCTATAAATATCAATAAAGTTTTATCTATTGGGCCAAAAAGTGTATAAATTTAATACAAAGCTCCTGATATATTGTTACAATATCAGTTGAAAAATATTAAAAATACATAGGCACAATTTTTTTTTATAAGCATTTAAAGATCAAATGTTGACAAAATTTATCAAATTTAATATTCAATAATTATTTTGTAGTTAAAAATGTATGAAATGTTCAATTTTTGTATCTAAGAATTGAAAATTTAAAACAAGATTCCACGTAAGTAATTAATTCTGTTACCAAAAAATCTAAAAAATACATTTACGCAGTTTATTTTTATAGTTATTTTAAGTACAAATTTGGACGAAATTACATATTAAAAACCTAGGATAACTATTTTAGTTATTTTGTTGTGATTGTATAATATTATTCGTGGGTACTTGAAACTTCTAAAGTATACTATTATATATCTATGATAGTACCACGGTTTTTTGTTGATGTATAACGCGTTATAAGTACCTAATAAATATTATGATATGATTAATTTGGAATTTATTATAGGTACCTAATATAATATTATGTCTTATACCTAGACTAACATACCGTCTCCGCTCAGAATCGGTTTTCTTATACAATGATATTATATCATTGAATTCAAATTTAATACCATCCATTATACAGTGACCCACTTGTAACCTACTGTACAGCAGAGCGAAATCCACTTACCCACCTTTTAGATTCTGAGTGGAACGATGAATGTATTGATTTTACAATGATGTGTGTTTTTTTTTTTATTTTTTTTTGTGTCTGTCATCACCTTTTAGGACAGTAAAACTGCTTCGATTTTCTTCAACAGTAACTTTTATGATTGGAAAGTGAATCTAGTTGGTACTTTGGGGGGTCAAAAGTAAAAATTTCACAGTAGTTTTCAAAAGCGACGTGAAAAACAAAAGAAAAATTAAGGAAAAACGGGAATTTTTACGCAAAATCGATTTTTAACAAAATCGATTTTGGTTTTTGGTGTAACTCTAAAACAAATGACCGTAGATATATGAAATTTTCACAGGTTGTTTATATTTGCATTTTCTATACACGGTAAAATTTTGAAAATATTTTGATTTATTTTGAGCTCTTTACGGACATTTTCATTTTCCATTTTTTTTTAGTTTTTTTTCTAAAAATATCAATAAAATTTTATTTGTTGGATAAAAAAGCTTGAAAATTTAATAGAAGGCTCCTAGTATATTGTTTCAAAGGCAGATGAAAATATTAAAAATCGTTAGTCACAGTTTTTTTTTATAAGCATTTAAAGTTCAAAAAATGACAAAATATGGAAAAATCACGAACATTTGCAAATTATTTCGAGTTAGAAATTCATAAAAATTTTTCTTTTTAAATCTAAGATATGAAAATTTAATACAAGATTCCTTATAAGATTTTCTACATTTTATCAAAAAAAAAAAAATGTCTATAAGAAAGACCAAATTAAATTTTTATGATCGTTTTGTAAATTCTTATTTTTACAACATTGGGATATTCACTCGATT
>NC_042493.1:114359141-114361800 GCF_005508785.2 Acyrthosiphon pisum
ATTGTAACAATATATCAGGAGCCTTGTCTTTTCACGCTTTTTTACCCAACAAATACAATTTCATTGATATTTATAGAAAAAAAAATACTAAAAAAAATTGAAAACTGACAATGTTCGTAAACAGCTCAAAAAGAGTCAAATTATTTTCAACATTTTATCGTGTATAGAAAATGCTAATATAAACATTCAGTAAAACTTTCAAGTATCTACAGTCATTCGTTTTTTAATTACAATAAAATAAAAAAATGGTTCATGAGAAATCGAGTGATATCAAATGTTGTAAAAATATTAATATCAAAGGCTCATAAAAATTTAATTTGACTTTCTTGTAGATATTTTTTTTTTTGATAAAGGTAGACAAACTATTATGATGAATTATGTATTACATTTTCAAATCTTAGATTTAAAAAGAAATTTTTTTATGAATTTCTAACTCAATATAATTTGCAAATTGTCGTCATTTTTACGTATTTTGTCAATATTTGAACTTTGAATGCTTATAAAAAAAAATTGTGAGTGGATTTTTGATCCGGTCAGAATCTAAAAGGTTCACTTGGAAGTTTATGACTTTTAGATATAGGTAATAAATATTTTTATTTTATTTTTCATGGAAATGAAATGTTTCAAGAAAATTTTATTCATGCAATTTTAAAACCCTAGTTGTTTGTGCACTGTCACCCGGCCACCGGTAAACGTCGTGGCGGGCGTTCGACTATTTGCGAAGTTCTGGTTCAACACCGTCACCCTACCACAATCATCGAGCTTGCTGCGCACCCCAACTCGCCTGTCAATAGAGATTAGAGGCATACAAAAAGAATATGACGGCCAGTTTGCTAGGCCGGTCGACGACGCGCGACGTCGTTGTACCCGCGTCGCTTACATTGTTTAGCGTGCCGTTCGATTTCTCGCGTCCATCCCGTGATTTACGCACACCGCCTCATACAGTGTTGTATTCTTTAGATATTATGATGTAAATGATCTAAGGTTATATTCGTCTCGCCTCCATAGATATTAAAGAATATTATAATACTTACCTACCTTTAATATCTACGCCGCCTCCGGCTCTACTTTGGTTGCGGCCCTCCGTGCCCGTCCGTGGCGTTGGGTTTCTGTTAAAGCCTGTTGATTCTAATAGCGTATTACTCGAGCACGCTCAGTTTAACTCGTGCGGTGCTGTGTTGAGAAACCTTGGCTGTAGTATTAAAAATACACTATAGGTACATTAGGATATTTTAGCCATGTAAGCATATAATGCAGGTATTTTACATTTTTTTTTGATATTCTTATTACAACGCAATCGCTGGTCGATGTATGCATTTTGCAGTTTGACGGTCGTAAAAATCCGGCGATTCCGTGAAGACTATCTACCTAATGTAATTCTATTTTATTTTATAACGGTGTTTTGGGATGTTTAAATAAATAAGTAAACTTCTCGAAACGAATTGTTTTGTCTTGAATATTTCTCAAGTGCGAACTATAAAAACACTTAATCAACGTCAAACCAGAAATCGAACCAGGACAGACGAATTACGGACGACATCGGCTCGAACCGAATAACCAATGACCGTACACAACGACTGTACGTTAGGTATCCTTTTGGGTCCGCAAGCCAACGCCACGCCATGGAGGTGCCCTGTCATTGCCCACACGCTGTCGTTACGCCGTTGCGCACCGATGCGCCGAACGTTGCTATCCGGTTTATCGAGTCTCGTCAATCAGGTCCGCCAGTGTCGTCTTAGCCGCCGCAATCAAGCACAGATTTCTATATTTTAGTACAGGTAGTATAGAAGCATCGAGGTAGATAAACAATACATAAACAATTGTTTATCCATCTTGATGTATAGAAGTCTGTGAGACGTGAGTGCAGACGTCAGCCGCCGTTCTATCACCACCGTCGTAACAGATAAGATTTTTATTGACGACTGACGTTTACATCGTATAATTTCTCTGGTGTGAGTGTGTGATCAAGATACATATTTTGTACAATTTTATTCAAGCTTGACCGACTTGATGATGCCCGTTTAAATTTGTTCAACACATGGATAATTCGGACATTTTCACTTTTATTGGTATGTCTTTTGAACAAGGCTGGGCAAGTTAACGATTTTTTTTAATTGATCAGTTAGTATACAATATACATCAATAAAGAAATGTTGTGAACTTGTTCATGCTAAGCCTCTCATTTAAACTTATTATTGTACCAATAAATATAAATTAAAAACTTTTAAGGTTACCTTTCTAAAAGACTGGAAAATATCTTAAGTTAATGTAATCGCCGAGTTATGCAAGAACCACAATTCGAACAACCGTTACCGAGACATAATAATGTTGGTCAAGCTTTACTGCACCTCTTTTTGATCTCCGAGAATGGAAATGGCAGATTTAGTACCTGTAAACAACACCGGATAAGGTAAATTATATACTTATAGATAGGGCTCGGATGTTTATGCAATTAAAACTACTGTAATATGCATGCATTTATGCACTAAAAAATATTTTGAAATATGCAATGAAAATATGCGCTAAAAATTATAAAATATGTATTTTTAGCCAATAAAAACACCAAAATATGCACAAACAATGTTATTATAATTCATAAAACAAAAATATTATATTTTTATTACCTAGAAGTTATTTTTATTTATTTTTTTTTTTTTTT
>NC_042493.1:114362189-114375988 GCF_005508785.2 Acyrthosiphon pisum
CCCCCATGGCTCAGTAACATTTAATAAGTGATATGGGGACGCTCATTTTTTTAAAGTAACAGAGTCCCCCTACCTTAATTTTGCCAAGTCGAGCACTGCCTATATGTTATCTAATAAAGTACCGTAGTCCCGAACCAACATCGTAAGTCTATAATAAATGTTTATATTTTACGTCAATGCATAGTAGATTGTACTTATCACCTATAAAACTTGTTTTACAAATTGTGGAATTCATTGTGTAGTTATAAAAAAATATACCTATACTTTTGAAATAAGCATTTTTATTTTTTAAATCCTAAAATATGCAATTAAAATACAAAACCATTAAATATGTAAAAATAGTATTATTTGATTCAGTACAATATGAATTAAATTTGTATCCAGGTTAGCATCTAATTGGGTAAATAATATGCTAAAAATATGCAATTTCATAAACATCCGAGCACTACTTATAGAATAATAGTATGGATGTAAACTTAAGCTTATATTTTTTCTTAGGCATCCCCTGAGTTATGAGACACGATACTATTCTTCAGAACATAGATGATTTATCACATACTAGAAATATTGATTTTAAGCAGTAGAATGCTGAAGCTCTTTTCGATCTCTCTCAATTGAAATAGCAGATTTAGTACCTATAAGCTAAGACGAAACTTGTAAATGATATAATCATTCAATATTAGTATGGACATATAGTAAAGTTTATTTTTTTTTTCAGACACCCAGCATGTTACGACGCAACAAAATATAAGAGACTGAATGGAAATGGCAGATTTAATGCCTATCTGCAACAACAAATCTTGTAAATTATTTTTAATATAATATTGTCATGGACATAAAATAAGTTTTTTTTTAGACACACGGCTAATTACGAGGCAACCAACCAGAAGTGACAAAATGGAAATGACAGGTTTAAGGGGTCCGGAAATCATTTCCGAATCAACCTTATTACGATGTACATGGAGCATATTTCACACTTTTGCAGCAATATGTCCCGAACAACCTACTGATACTGATAAATCAAAAATTTTAATGTACATTTATATTCATTTAGGCGGCTCTCACATCGGAACAATAGCAACGAGGAACTATCAATAACTATGTCATCATCATCTGATGATGGCGTTTTATTCTTGTGGCATTTAAGAAGAAGAAAAATTAAAAATTAAAAACATAAATATTGGATTAACCCAGCGTTTCAACAGCTTATGAAATATGGTGCAAATGTCTACGCAGATGAACTTAAACTTCATCCATTGCAGTTCAAAAGCTGTTGTAGAATGAGCCCGGATACTTTTCAAAAAGTTTTAAATTTAATTAACCTAGTATTACAAAATGAGATACCAATTACGGAGAGGCTATAAGTGCAGCAGAAAAATTGTTAACAACACTCAGGTAATTTAAATTGTAATATTTATTTTTATTAAAATGCATTAAAATTTAAAAACTTAAAAATTAAACATACTATTCAATAAAGGTATTGAGGTAGTTTTGTACTGTTCTTAGCCTTCTGAATGCAAATTTCCCAAATGTTGAAATCCGGGTGTCCTCCCAGGTGGCTCAGGACTCAGTACAGAATATGAACTTCCGGTGTAGCTGGATAAAGGTCGTTGAACATATGAAATAGGTGTCTGTGTAAGCGAATCGTCCAAAATTAAATCAATAGCATCAAGTGTTTTTCTCTTAAACTGCCTTTTCTGATAATCTGTCATTTTAGATATATCAGGTAACAAACTTTTTAAAAATTCAAGATCGCTATTACTTTTGTTTGCCTGAGAATCTTTTTTTGAAGAAATATAATCAATGAAGCACTTATCAACCTCATCCATCGATGTTTTCATAATATGTAATGCGCATTTTTTGTAGTATTCGGAGCAGTAAATTTATCTTGTAACACATCCCGTTTCTTTTTTGAACACTTTCTTTTGATGTAGATGGGATTTCATCTTGTAAAGATACATCATTATCGTTTACATTATTGTCTGTCATAATATCAATGTCACTATTTTGCTCATCCTTATCTTCAGTATATTTTATTATTAAATTGCAACTTTGAGTCTTAATCTTCATGAACCGAAGAATAAACTGCATAACATCTTTCAAATAATAGTCTTTATGTCTTTTATTATTGCCAGCACATCCTGACGGTGGTTTTTTCATGCTCCGTGTAAAAGCAGTTCATAGATTTTTCCATTTCTCCTTGCATTGTGCTTCTGTTAAAATATAATGATTCGTTTACATACAATACAGACTTAAAAATAACCTTAAAATTATGAAAAATATCTTGTTTTTATCAAATAAAATTTTAAATTGTAAGTAAAAATCCTGAAAATGAATATTATCTTACTCAGAGCTGGAAGTAAGTCACTTTTTTTAACATATAGTCACCTTTTTTAAATTGAGTTACTTATGTTACTTATTTTAAAAATGTACCTAAATTTAGATTACTTTGTAAAAGTACAAGAATAAATGCGTTGGTAACCTTCTATTTTTATTCTGTAATTTTATTTTGTTTAAAAAAAATTTGGCATCATCATTTTAACAATGCAAGATTGGTGTTTTAATTGAGATTTCCATGGTATAAGAACCGGTGTTATACATTTACATTTAAATAAAGGAAGCAGAAAAGTTGTTATTAATACTGTTAAGAAGACACTACACAGTCATTTGTTGTCTCCGTCTTACAGTGCTTAACATACCAAATTTACGCCCAGCAGATCTCGTTTAACTCCGTAGTTTAAAAATTATAGTAAATTGACCTATTATGAAACTTGATGGGAAGAATATTATCTGTGTTTGTGTGTAGGGTTTTTACGATTGTTCAATTTTTTAGTAAGTTATGCGTAAATAATATAACGTAAATTAAAAATGTTCATAACTCACTTAAAAATTTAACAATCGTAAAAAGCTCACATACAAACACAGATAATGTTCTTATCATCAAGTTTCATAATAAGTGAATTGACCACTCTAATTTTTAAACTACCGAACATAGTTAAACGTGATCTGCTGAGCGTAGTAAATTTGCTGTGTTACGCACTTGTAAGATGGAGATAACAAATATTTGTGTAGCATCCTCTTAATGTTATGCACTTATGATTAAAATAAAGGAAATTTCTAAACGATGATATTGAAAATTATTCTATATTATAGACATTATTAATTTAAATAGGTAATATGATTTAATTATTTGCGTTGCTATTAAAATGTGATTATTAAAATCATTTTTTGTTATTTCTACAAAAATAATTAAATTAAAATCAATATTTAAATTATAAGTCTGTATAGATTCAAAGACAAATGTTAAATAACAGGTCAGTAAGTTGTTATGAAACGAAATTATGACTGTCACTTTTTAGTCACTTTTATGATTAAATTCTGTTACTTTTCCACTTTTTAAATAGCTTTAACCACTTCCAGCCCTGATATTACTCTACATTTATATTCATTTTTATATTGATATACAACAGCCTCATTGCTCAATTCCACTCCAATCATCTTTAAGAAAACCCGCCAAGACGCCTCAAACGCAACTGGCCTAGATACTTACTCAATCTCTGTATACCTTTTAAGAAAATTAATTAAGCTCAGGTGGCTCTAATGTGAAGCGCCTTCAATGTCTTTCACCGTATTTTTTCATTATCAAGCTAAACATTTTACTTATTGTGCCCCCTAGTGCAGATTGTAAACATTTATTTAAATAAACAATTTTATAAATAAAAAAAAATATTAATATATTTGTTTCAGATATTTGGCTACAGGATGTAGTTTTGTTGCTTTGTCACATATATTCATGAGAGGAAACAGTACAATCGGAATAATAGTGAAAGAGTGCAGTGAAGCTATCTGGCGACTTCTTCAACCTTTATACATGCCTGTTCCAAATGAAGAAACGTGGAAATTGATAGCAAAATGATACTACGAATTATGAGACCTCCCCAATTGTATTGGTTCCGTAGATAGCAACTATGGTCGTATTAAAAAATTTTACAACACTGGTTCACTTTATTACAATTATACAAGTTTTTTTTCCGTGGTGCTCATGACATTCGTGGACACCAATGGAAATTTTACAACTGTTGATGTAGGAGAAGCAGGCAGGTTTAATGATGGTGCCGTTTTTAGAGCTGGGAAACAATTAATACTGATAAACTTCATATCCCAAAACCAACACCAATGCCTAATGATGCTTTAGATTTTCCTTTCTACATGGTAGGATATGAAGCATTTCCTCTCAAAGTAAATCTCATGCTGCTGTATCCTAAGCTAGTTCTCGATAATGAAAAAGGAATATTCAACTGTAGAATGTCACATGGACGAAAAAGCGTTGAATGCGCATTTGGAATGTTAGCGTTAAAATTTGAAATATTTCAGAGACCAATAATATGTCATGAAGACACTGCAATCAAGGTTATAAAAGCAGCATGTATTCTACACAATTTCATTAAAATAATCTAGGGTCATTTTTCAGTTCCCCAAATGAGTAACTATCAAGAAAATCAATGTACAAATCGAAAAGCGTCACAATCAAATAATAACCATTGTAGTAATAAATCCGCACAAGAAGTAAGAGATTATTTGAAAAAATATTTTTGAAACCAGAAAATGCATTGCCTTTGCAAGAAAATTACACTTTATTTATTTATTTATTATTATATAACGGGGACAAGGCCCAAAAATGCAATATTATATTTTACCTACATTTGAAAAATAATACATGGTAACAGAAAGTAATTACAAATATCGATTAATATAACTTAAATAACACAACATTTTGACGACATAAAGTAATTATTAATTAACAAAACACATAATGAATATTCTGTATTAAATTGCTATAAATTTATAAACATGATAAAAAGCACTCCCGAGTATGTTTTTCTTACATATTTTTTTTTATTGATGTACAAATTGATTAATTCTTTAATATAAAATATACATTCCTGATAATTTAAATTCTTTACCAATTGAGTTCCACGCCTTGTCAGTCGCGTTTCGCATACTGTGATCATCCAGAGTGAAATCATAAATACATGGATATTGTTTAACGTATTCAAATTTTATGTCCAACGCGGCTTCATTACACATTTTTTATATAACTAAAGAAAAATAGAAAATGAGGTAATACAAATGTGATAATATGTATTCAATTTATTGAATTTTTATTTATTATTGAAAAAAACTGTATTAACTTAATGTTAGTATTACTTTATAGTTTATTTATTTTTTATGTTAATTGTTCTTATTTTAATTAAATTGGTTAATTTAATTTTAAAAGTATTATATATTTATGCACAGTATGGAAAGTTAACTTTTGGTAGAATTTTTTATGATGTTTTATGAATTATTTTGTCAAAACTATATATTTTAATTAATATGTTTTAAAAATATATTCGAAATTTGCTATAAAATATTTTCCTTTATTATAATATGCATATACTCTAACAAATTTCATTTTATTTTCATTGTATTTTATAAGTTATATGGAATTGTTCTTTTACAAAATAAATAATCAATTTGGTATTAACTTATACTAGGTTTATATCTTTTATCATTGAGTAAAATATCTATGCTCAATGCTATTATTTAGAGATATTATAATATAATAAATCCGTGCTGCATATTATATTATTATGTATTATAACAATGGTTTTGGATTAATTGGTCTATTTTGCTATTATATTGGGAATTGAGATGACTAACATTATACTTTGGTTAAATAACACATAGTATTATACTCTTCAAAATAAAATAAAATTATTCATGTTAAATTAATAGGTAATGGAATATGAAATCCAAACAATCAAATAAATATGGTCTTTGAAAGGTTTATATGAATAAAAAGAAATCAACTCAAACCATTTAAAAATAAAAAAAATCCCATGTCCATTTATTATAATAAATATAATACAAAAATAATTCAGTAAAATAATACGCATACAAATATAATATAAATAAGTAGGTAGTTATATTATATAATATCTGTATATTTTGATATACGAGGTCAGGGAAAATTAAATTAAATTAAGATTCAGTCCCACTGTCTATGCATACAGGTATTTAAGATCTTAATGAGAAAAAATTCAAAATAAATGATACAAATAACAAAAGTAAAGTATTTATTTTCATAAATCAATTTTAATTTAAATATACTATATACCTATATATATATGTGTATATCAATAGTTAAACTATGCTTTAACTTAATTAAAATTCAAATATATATATTGTTTTATTCATAAAATCATTTAACTATAAATCTCTTTAATGGGGTATTTTTTTAATAACTTAAATTATATTGTGCTAAGTATATTGTTTTACTTCAAGTCTTTCTTGACACATATTATCTATTTTAACTTACATAGTTTTATATATTTTTAATTCTACACCATAATAACCTAACCTTATAGTAATAGTAGTATTCATATAGTTAGAGATGCATTAGAGATGGATTTGTGTGTTTGCTGCTTTCTTTCTTCAAGGAATTTTGCAATTGACCGTGAACATTTTTAATAGACCGACAATATCAAGATCACTACGATTTCTATGTTTCGATACGCAAATATATAAAATATTAATTTTTTTAATTGTATAACTTCAAGAGAACATGAATTATTTTAAATACTCTACCAAATATTAATGAAGAAGAATTAAGCACAGAAACACATTTTTTGTCCAACATAAGAATGCACAGAGAGTATATTTTTATGAAAAACTTTGGCCATTATTTGTCTGGTCATATGAGCGACCTTTGGGTGTTCCAATCTGGATACATAATTTATCTGAAAATGGTTTAAGAGTACCTATTAATATTCAGTTTAAAAAATATATCATTAACTTGGTTGTTTTGTTAATGAATATTTTAGTCAGCTCTAAGGGTATTGAAACCTATTCCCACCATATAATATTAAACAACGGGTAGTGACAATTGAAATAAAGCAAATATTTGAGAATTGTAATTTACTTTTTGTTATGGTAAGCTGTAGAACTTATAACTTTTAAAATAATAAAACCAAAAAAAAAAAAAAATTATTATACCTTACACAGCAAGTAATAAACAATATCTCTCCATTCACCCACATACCATGTCTATAAACTTATACTTTTATAAGATGTATATTAAAATAATTATGATAAATGATACTTAATATACTTACTATTTGAAGTCGAAAAGTATTATGCAATAAACAAATGAACGTAAATACGTGAAATTTTCACTGGTCGTTTATATTTGCGTTTTCTATACACGATAAAATGTTCAAAATGTTTTGATTTGTTTTGAAATGTTTAGGAAATTTTCTGTTTCCAATTTTATTAGTCTTTTAGATTCTGAGTGGAACGATGAATGTATTGATTTTACAATGATGTGTGTTTTTTTATTTTTTTTTTTATTTTTTTTTTTTATTTTTGTGTCTGTCATCACGTTTTAGGACAGTAAAAGTGCTTGGATTTTCTTCAACAGTACCTTTTCTGATAGGAAAGTGAATCTAGTTGGTACTTTGGGGGGTCAAAAGTAATATTTTCCCAGTAGTTTTCAAAAGCGACGTGAAAAACAAAATGGTTTGGGGCAGTAAAACTGCTTCGATTTTCTTCAACCGTATCTTGTTTGATGGGAAAGTGAATCTAGTTGGTGCAAAAAGTAGTTTTCAAAAGCGCCGTGAAAAACAAAAGAAAAATTAAGGAAAAACGGGAATTTTTACGCAAAATCTGTTTTCGAGAAAATCGATTTTGGTTTTTGGTGTAACTTTAAAAAAAATGACCGTAGATATATGAAATTTTGACTGAATGTTTATCTTAGCATTTTCTATACACCATAACATTTTCAAAATATTTTGATTTATTTTAAGCTCTTTATGGACATTTTCATATTTCCATTTTTTTTTAGTTTTTTTTCTAAAAATATCAATAAAATTTTATTTGTTGGATAAAAAAGCTTGAAAATTTAATAGAAGGCTCCTAGTATATTGTTTCAAAGGCAAATGAAAAATATTAAAAATCGTTAGTCACAGTTTTTTTTTATAAGCATTTAAAGTTCAAAAAATGACAAAATATGGAAAAATCACGAAAATTTGCAAATTATTTCGAGTTAGAAATTCATAAAAATTTTTCTTTTTAAATCTAAGATATGAAAATGTAATACAAGATTCCTTATAAGATTATCTAAGTTTATCAAACAAAAAATATCTATAAGAAAGTCAAATTAAATTTTTATGATCGTTTGAACTTCAAATTTTTACAACATTGGATATTCACTCGATTTCTCATGTAGCGATTTCCTTATTTTGTTCTAATTCAAAAACGAATAACTGCAGATACATGAAAATTTTACTGAATGTTTATATTAGCATTTCCTATACACCATAAAATTTTGAAAATAATTTGATTCTTTTTGAGCTGTGTACAGACATGGTCAGTTTTAAATTTTTTTAGTTTTTTTTTCTATAAATATCAATAAAGTTTTATCTGTTGGGCCAAAAAGTGTATAAATTTAATACAAAGCTCCTGATATATTGTTACAATATCAGTTGAAAAATATTAAAAATACATAGGCACAATTTTTTTTTATAAGCATTTAAAGATCAAACTTTGACAAATTTATCAATTTTAATTTGAAAAATTATTTTGTAGTTAAAATGTATAAAATGTTCAATTTTTGTATCTAAGAATTAAAAATTTAAAACAAGATTCCACATAAGTAATTAATTCTGTTACCAAAAAATTTAAAAATACATTTACACAGTTTATTTTTATAGTCATTTTAAGTACAAATTTGGACGAAATTACATATTAAAAACCTAGGATAACTATTTTAGTTATTTTGTTGTGATTGTATAATATTATTCGTGGGTACTTGAAACTTCTAAAGTATACTATTATATATCTATGATTTTACCACGGTTTTTTGTTGATGTATAACGCGTTATAACTTATAAGTACCTAATAGATATTATGATATGATTAATTTGGAATTTATTATAGGTACCTATTATAGGTCAATTTTTTTTTTTAATACCATAGATAAGTATATATATGTCTAATACATAGACTGATATACCGTCTCCGCACAGAATCGTTTTTCTTATACAGTGATATTATATCATTGAATTCAAATGTAATACTGTCCATTATACAGTGACCCACTTCTAACCTACTGTACAGCAGAGCGACATCCACTTACCCACCTTTTTTTCTATGAATCTGAATAAAACTTATTTTGTTGGGTAAAAAAGCTTGAACATTTAATGCAAGGCTCCTGATATATTGTTACAATTTAGTACTTGAAAAATATTAGAAATACATAGGCATACTTTTTTTTTAAGCATTTAAAGTTCAAATTTTGACAACATTTATCAAATTTAAAATGTAATAATTATTTTGTAGTTAAAAATGTATAAAATGTTCAACTTTTATAGCTAAGGGTTGAAAATTTAAAACAATGTTCCTACTGTTCCGATCTAGGACACATCGCCGTCGCCACTTCGCCGTAAAACCATTTCGACGTAAGGCCACTTCGCCGTTAAAAAATACCCAATATGTTGAAAAAAAATTAGATATGTAAGTACCTAATGTATTGTGTATGCTTAAAAATAACCTAATCAATACATTAATTTACTGCAATACATATTTTATACATAAGATTTTATAACGATAATGTTTATTGCCTGAATTGATCAGTCCACTATTTGGCAAACGTTTTTTAGTTAGCGATATAAGAGATCCGGTGAGAATTTTGAGAGAACAGGAAGCCAGAAAAAAATAGTAAGTAGTAAAGTGTAGGTAAGCACTTACTTAATAAATTAACAATGTAATTATTAATTTTAAAATTGTTATATTTCATTTTAGGTGACTATCTTTAATAAAGTGCTATAGAAAAAAAAGGCCTACTAAATAGTACATTTCAGGGTATGCTGAAAAAGTACTGAGTACCATTTAATTTGTTTTATTGGTTGTTTTTAAATCGTAATAAAAATATAATGTTTAATAATAAACAATATTAACTAAAAAAAATTAGAAACTTATAATATACATTTGTCACATGTATTTTAAAAAGTAAGTAATTAATCTATAAATATAAATCAAGCTATGCTGTAGGTACGCAATTTATTGTGCTTTATGGCGTGGTTACGGCCTGTCGTGGCGCCGCCGATACAACGCGCAACGCCATCTCTGGAGCGTTGCATACGTTTCATTTTGCGCTGACATCCTCTTAATTGTATATTTCAATAACGAGCAAACATAAATTCTATAATGCACAGCCTAAAATGAGCTAAGAAATACCTGTTATTAAATTATTATCTTATGTACCTATGTTCGTTTATCGCTAAACGCGATTATGAATTTACACAAACTCTAAACACGCAGGTCACCGGATATGGGTACATGATAAACTATTTTTCCCATAGCCATAACAAATTAATGTTATGTAGGTACTTATAATGATCAAAATATATGTTTCAAATCAATTATTATTATTATAGTAAGTATAGTATTTTTTAACGGCGAAGTGGCCTTACGTCGAAATGGCGATGGCGAAATGGTTTTACGGCGAAGTAGCGACGGCGAAACGGCGACGGCCATTTGTCTGTGTTCGCTACTGTTCCCAGAATGGAGTACGACGTTTACAAAAATTGTTTTTTCAAATTTTATGAATTCTATACGTGGGATCACTACATATCTGTGAAAGTAGGTGTTCAATAGGTATATATATATATATATATATATAATATTTACAAAGATTATTTATCAATCGAGTGCAAAATCAAAGCTAAAAAGTTCTAAATACCTATATAAATACCATACTTGTTAAATATTTAAATATTAGTATTTAAATACTTTTTCTGTATTTCAAATACTTATTATTATATTTTGTGTTTAAAAATATTAAACACAAAATCCTTTTGAACAAGATTTTTAGTTTGGTTTTTCGACTATGAAGAAATTGCTTATCGTCAACGAGACAATGTGATGATTATAAATATTATTATCGACAAACAATATCATTTAAACATATTACAGGAAAAATAAAATTGTCGGTATTGGCGATTGAAAGCTTATTAATTATCAGGCCCGGCGGAGGGTGGATCTGTAACGCGGTGAACATGTAAAATAACATATAAGTGATACACAGCGTCCCCGTTACATCTTATCAATTTCAATCGCCAATACGGTTATTGGCTATTTATATTTTATAGTACCTACATTTATATAGTATATTTTGTAGCACTACGACACCCCACATCCCAGTATCTCACACTCGTTATTCGTTAATCTTTCTATGTTAGTCACTATAGTCACTATTCACTAGACTAATCTTGTCGTGGGTCCTGACCATATTCAATACACATTATAACATTAAACAAATAATTATTTTTAAGAATTAAGAACCTGGAAATAATAAAGCTAAAAAAATGTATTTAAAAGTATTTGAAATACTTTTTGAATATATTTGTATTTGTATTTAAATACTTATTAGCAAAGGTATTTAAATAAATATTTTAATACTTTTTAACTGAAGTTTTTTTTAACAACATTGCTACTTACGTAGAACCTTGTTGTGAGTTTTCAATCTCTAGCTTTAAAAGTTGAACATTTTATAAATGTTTAACTACACAATAATTATTCAATTTTAAATTTGATAAATTTTGTCAAAATTCGATCTTTAAATGCTTATAAAAAAAAATTATACACAATATATACAATATATCAGGAACCTTGTATTACATTTTTATACTTTTTAACCAAACAGATAAACTTTATTGATATTCATAGAAAAAAAAAATAAAAAATTGAAATATGAAATTGTCCGCTAACAGCTCAAAACAAGTCAAAATATATTGAAAGTTTTATAAAGTATAAGAATTGATAAAATAAACATTCAGTGAAATTTTTATGTATCTACAGTTATCTGTTTTTGAATTACAACTAAATAAGAAAATTGCTACATGAAAATTCGAGTGAATATCCTGTTGTAAAAATTTGAATTTCAAATGCCTATAAAAATTTATTTGACTTTCTTATAGTTATTTTTTTATTGATAAAGGTAGACAAACTTATAAGCATCGTGTATTACATTTTCAAATCTTAGATTTAAATAAAACATTTTTATGAATTCCTAACTCAAAATAATTTGCACATTTTCGTGAATTTTATGTATTTTGTCATTATTTGAACTTATGCTAATAAAAAAAAAATTGTGATTATGGATTTTTAATATTTTTCAAATGTCATTGTAACAATATATTAAGAGCCTTGTATTAAATTTTTAAGCTTTTTTTTCCCAACAAATACAATTTATTGACATTCATGGAAAAAAAAACTAAAAAAATTGAAAACTGAAAATGTAAATAGTTGAAAGAAATTAAAATATTTTCAAAATTGTATCGTGTATAGAAAATGCTAATATAAACAACCAGTGAAAATGTCATGGATCTACGGTCATTTGTTTTAGATTTACGCCAAAACCAAAATCGATTTTATCGAAATCCGATTTTGCGTAAAAAATACAATTTTTCCTTAATTTTTATGTTGTTTAGTCCGGCGCTTTTTAAAACTATTGAGATTGTCAACCTCCCGAATTCATTAATTAGATTCACTTTCCCATGGAGCAAGATACTGTTGAAGCGATTTTCTTCAACAAGTTATCAGTATTACTGCTTAAAACCGCGATGACCGACACAAAAAAAACACAGAAACATCATTCTAAAATCAATACATTCATCGCTCCGCTCAGAATCTGAATAACTCAATATTTGTGGACCACATACTGGCTAGCTGGTCTTTGTAGCTATTATTATAAGGTAGATACACGTAGTATGATAATTTGAATAAGAATATAGTAACTGGTCCTTATTGCTCACAATAATAATATAATAGTTTTTGATGCACGGATGTGATTACATGGCAACGTTCGATACGTGAGCCTCGCAAAATAGTATAGGTACTCGGTGATAAGCACCAAAAAACCAATAGTATATGTACAATATTAATGGCCTTCAGTGGCGGTGAACCGTGGGTTAAAAAAAAATTTAAAATCCTTAGTCACAGTTTTTTTTATAAGTATTTAAAGTTCAAAAATTGAAAAAATATGGAAAAATCACGAAAATTTTCAAATTATTTTGAGTTAAGAATTCATAAAAAATTTTCTTTTTAAATCTAAGATTTTAAAATCTAATTCAAGATTCCTTATAAGATTATCTACCTTTATCAAAAAAAAATGTCTATAAGAAAGTCAAATTAAATTTTTATAAGCGTTTGAAATTCAAATTTTTACAACAATGGATATTTACTCGTTTTCTCGTGTTTCTCTTATTTTGTTGTAATTCAAAAACAAATAATTGTAGATACATGAAAATTTCACTGATTGTTTATTTTATTAATTCTTAAACTTGATAAAATTTTCAAAATATTTTGACTTGTTTTGAGCTGTTTACGGATTATTTCAAATATTAATTTTTTTTTCTATGAATATCAATAAAGTTTTATCTGTTGGGCCAAAAAGTGTAAAAATTAATACAAGGCTCCTGATATATTGTTAAATTAGCAGTTGAAAAATATTAAAAATACATGGGCTCAATTTTTTTTTATAAGCATTTAAAGATCGAATTTTGACAAAATTTATCAAATTTAAATTTGAATAATAATTTTGTACTTAAAAATGTATAAAATGTTTAACTTTTATATCTAAAGATTAAAAATTCAAAACAAGATTCCACGTACGAGTTAATTTTGTTACCAAAAATCTAAAAAATACATAAACACAGTTATTTTTATAGTCATTTTAAGTTAAAATGTACCGTCTC
>NC_042493.1:114376038-114418130 GCF_005508785.2 Acyrthosiphon pisum
TTCTAATTTATTGTACAGCAGAGTGACATTCATTTGCCCACCTTTTTTATTTTATTTTTCAATTTAATGTGGTTATTTTTCTAGCTTTCCTTTGCCTTGATTTTTCAATTGGAATTGTTGGCTGTTCATAGGACAATACAAATAAAACCCGATAAAGTCCTTGATGCAATGGCACAGTTATCAAGAAAATTAAATCTAGTTTTGTAAATTCAGTATAGAAAAAGCTTATATACCTATACATATTATTATGTACGAAAGTATGTTATATCCCCCCCCCCCCCCCCACTGAGAAAATCCTAGATCCGCCACTGATAGCCTCACAATTAATTATAAATTAATTATAATTATAATATTATATGAACAGACATACCTATAGGCTCGAGCCTGGTCACTCTTACGACACTAAATATAACATTAACACCATTACTATTAGAGCAAAAAACAACTGTAATATTAATTTGACACACATCCACAGTGTTCGCACAATGACGTACGGTACAGCTATGACAATTTCACGGCGGAAATTCAATAAAAAAAAAAACGTGTGCTTAAAACAATATTTTTAGTACATTTTTAATTAAAATAATCTATAGATTTTTTTCTACTCTTCTTTTTTTTAATGATGGCATACAAAAAAATTGTACCAATTGTTTTAGACAAAACTCCATAACTGAAATTAAGCGTCAAAAACAACATAAATATAGATAAAAAATAACGTGTGTGAAGTTGGCCCACCCAAGTAATAGAATTTACTTCCAAGCATTACCAATATTTTGCAAGTAATTTGCAAGAATTTGCAAGCACAATTTTAGAATTTAAAAACTTATAAGTAACTTATAGTAACTTATAAGTTTATAAAAGGTGTGTTAAGGTTTATAGTAAAAATACCTATATATATAATACATAATACATTTTTCTTAAAGTCATATTTTTTTTATACCGATTTAATATTATAATCATTAAATGTACGCATTTCGAATAAAAAGTTGATTGTATACATCATTGTTTTTTTTTTAATTTTTTAAATACGCTTTATGACAACGTTGCGTCAGCGCAACATTTTGCTACGCAAAATTGAATTAACCAACAAAATCAAATATTTTTTTTAAGTGGTAAGATTATAAATATCACAATTATAATGAATTTTTAGATTTTTAATACTTTGGCCGTTAATTTTAAATTTTAAATTAATAAATTATCGTGAAAAAATATTGTAAAATTACTTGCTTACATAATTTAGAAATACTCGGCAAAATGAAAACTGTGTTTGTTGATGGAACTTTTAAAAGTTTCCCTAAATTATTTTACCAGCGTGATTCATGGTGTAAAATATAACAATTATTTTCCCATAATTTTTTTCCTATTGTCCAATAATACCTAACCTAGGTGCTACTTATACACAAGCACTTCGATTTATAGAAAATCACACGAGGCCTGAGATTATTTATGCTGATTTTGAAAAGGCTATTCACTTGGCAGTATATATAGTTTTGCCACATTTCTACATTCAAAATTAAAAGCATATAGATTAAAATTAGCCCTTAGGACAGGCATAGAAGAAAAAAGTCTTTTTCGGATTTCCTTTATTATTACCATTTGCCACCCGATATAATACAAAATGTTTAAAATTGAGTTGATAGCTATAAAACCAGTACATGAAAAACTTGATACATTTTTTTTTATTGTGTACTTAAAAACTATATTGAACACGCGATACTGATTTTTTACCAAAAATATGGGCTGATTTTTCAGTCACTTTAGAACGAACAACAAACTGTTGCTGGTTGTTTTATGGAAAACTGAATTCATGATTTTATTTCGCCAATCGAAACACTTTTATATTGATTGAACAATAAAAAAACGATCTAATGTAAAAGATATATACGTATAAAAGAACGAAGCTCACTTAAATTAAAATAAAAAAAGTTTCTGAAAAAGGAAAAGTTTATTGAAGACAATCATAAAAATATTGTTAGACTGCCAAATAATTCGTTAAAAGTATGTTATAAATTCATACTAGATAATTTTTTTTTAAATATTATTTATAATGACTTATTATGATACCATATTATTGATATAAGGAAAAATATTATTATAACTATGTACCTAATATATTATACTCTGTTACAAGCACAAACGTATAATATTATACATATAGACTGGGTGACATTTTTATCCATACCTGGGTACTCTAGACAGTTCTAAGTTTGTATAGAATGGTAGGGAATTGTTGCTGATTGAATATATTAAATATTTCATGTACAATATTATAATATTTAATTCGTGGCAAAATGTATACAACACTGAAACTCACAATACCATACGTCATAAGTTATGAGTAGGTGTACCTATAGTATGAACCAAATCAAGTGGTGCAATTAACAATGAATATATAATGTTTATTTATATGTATATATAAATATAGATAATTTTTACATTTTTATAACTTTTGTCATTATTCTAAGAAGTATTTATCGTATTAGGTATGTATATACATTAGAACATTTAAAACCTTCTCCGAGACTTGGCCAATTGATTAGATAGGTAGTCAAAACTTTAGTAAAATTGGCTGAGTACCTACTTACTTTCCGAGTTACTTGTTACATACAAAAACATATAAAATGGGTTTCTATTTTATAATATATAATATATATTGTACTACAATATTATGTTACATTTATGTAACAAAGCTCCATTGCAGAGTAAAAAAATTAGATAGCCATTAAGGTATAAAATAATAAATTTAGTGTTTCTATAGCATATTATTATATGGCTATAGATGGTACAAGCCACAAGGTAAGTATAAGGATTTGTGGTATCCAATTTAGTATTTAGACAAAATAGGATCATTTAAAAAAAGTTTGACAAACTGTTTGTCGCTCTGCTCTACAGTAGATTACAAATGGGTGACTGTAATGAGTGGTGTAAAATTAGAATTCAATGATATTATTGTTTACGAAATACGATTCTGAGCAAATACGTCATTCAGTCTATGATATACTAGTATACCTATTACTCACTATATTTGATAATATTATTCTAATAAAGTAATTTTTTACCTATTTACATGAACCTTATTATATATTTTCCATCCTTAGATATTCAAGTTGAATATTTTATAAATTGTTAACTACAAAATGATTTTTTAATTTTAAATCTGATAAATTTTGTCAAAATTCAAATATTAAATGCTTATAAAAAAATGTGTGCAAATAAACTTTTAATATTTTTCAACTGCTATCATAAAAATATATCAGGGGTCTTGTATTACATTTTTGCATTTTTTGACTAAGAAAATAAAATATTATTGACATTTAAAGAAAAAAAAAATTGAAAATTTACAGATATAGCTCAAAATGAGTCTTAATATTTTGATATTTTTATTAAATATAGAAATTGTTAAATACACATATGGTGTAAATTTCAAATATCTACATTTTGTAACGTTATGGTTACTGACGCCCGGCAATATATTGTAGGTCGCCAACCTATGACCCATAAAACACCATACTGGTGAAGGAGGCCGTAGGATTTTAAAAAAAATCGGGTAGGAGGGTAAAACAATAAAACAAAACAAAAAGTTAAGTTACACAACTGGGGAAATTTATTTAAGTTCAGTGGAAAAAGCTCACTGGCGTAAAACTCCAACAATAGAAAATTAACAAAAAATAATAATAATTTCGACGGGAGCTTTCGTCACCCCGTGATATACACACGCCACATTACCAATGTATAAATATAAACATAATAATAATTGACAGTAAGAATAATAATAAGAATAATAATAATAATACCGTATTCACCTTTTGTGAAAATACTAATAAAAACAAAGGGGCCGGCCAAAGCATAAAAATAAACATATAAATAATACATATTACCCAATGGAGGTCTACGCGTCTCCGCAGTGTTTCCCCTTAGATCTTGCCCGTCGGTGAGGCTCACCGCGGGAGGGATTTCTGGGTGTATCACTCCATGGTGTACTTTTAATGTTTATTAAAAACAAATGAAATACACCATAAGATAATATTATAATATATGACGCACACGGTAATTGCAAACAACTTTAGCCGGCGTACAGTTGACACGGTACGCAACGGCAACTAGTACAAGTACAGGTCCCGCAGCGACCGGTCTGCACTTTTGTCAACCGCCACCACGGGCTACGACAGCGCGACACCGCCGACTCTCCCACCATGCCAAACGGGCACAAGGCGGGACGGGAAGGCGAGTCGCGCGGAACGAGTACCACCCGTGGGTGACTCGCTCTCTCGTACGCGGACCGTCTCGCCGACAACAGAACCCCGTACTAAAACCACCATCAACGACCGCACACGCCGTTATACCAATATCTTTGTCATTGATCTCGATATATATATTAGTTGTGCGAAATAAACAGGCCACAGGGCCATTCCGATCACAGTGTTCTCGTCGAATTCATTACATCGTGTATCATCTACACCTCCTAACCATCAACTTGCGACCGGACTACCGCACTCCACCACATCGCAGTACCGTAGCCCGTGTCACAGTGGACTACTAATTAATAAACTATATTTCGCAAAACTATGGTATCGTCCCGGGAAACCATATACAGTGAAATATTGGTGGTAGGATTCGGAAGTTGCTCCCGAGTCCACGCGTACACACCGCGTAGCGAGAACACAACACCGGGCAAGTGGATCACGATATCGGTGCGGGGTGCCGGTAAGATTGTCGATGTGCACGCGTTGCGTTACAGAAACCCCCCAAACAGACTGTAGATAAATACGCATATTTTTGTGGAGTCTGTTTTAAAAAAAAAACGCTCTTGCAAACACGACAAGGTCAGTCACTTATGAAGGTATGGTCTTAACAAAATCACATTAAAACACCCTCGCACTCGATCTGTAAGTGGGTCACTGACAACATATGCATTTTTATGCTTGATTTTTTTGACAACAAATGGACCTTTATAAAGCATAAAAAATTTGTGTATATATTTGTCAACCGACGAGCTTAATCGATGGATCCGGACTAAAACCAAGTCACCGATCGCATACTGCATCGGGCTTCCTTTCTCCGTATGACGACGTTGTCGGCTTTCAGCTTTAGACTGCTGAATTTCACGATCTATGACCAACCGCTGTGTTGGGTTAAACGTTACTTCAGTTGGGAAATCCACAAGATCAGAGAGGGGGTTTCCACGAGGCTGTTGTAGGAATAATTCAGATGGAGTGGAGCCGGTTACTTCATGTATTGTATGATTCAACACCCATTCAATGTAGGGCACATACGTCGGCCAATCAGAGTGGTGTTCAGAACAGTATGACCGAAAGAGTCTCCCTAGTTCTCGCATCACACGTTCTGCTGGGTTTGACCGGGGGGGTAAACAGAGGTAAACGTAGGGGGAATACCTAAATTGGACAAACGATTCTGCCAACATTTACTGTTGAATTGGACTCCATGGTCAGGGACAATTAATTTAGGTTTCCCGTAAGTAGCAATATAATGATCGATTATCCGATTGGTCGTAGCTACAGCAGTTGCTCTTTTCAATGGGTATAGTTTGACAAACCTTGAGAAATTGTCCAAGACAACACAAATATACGATACACTATTCCAGCCAGAAGGAAGAGGACCATAAAGATCAACAAATACCCGATCAAGCGGATTTGTAGATAGAGCACTTTGCATCAACTCTTCGGATCGGACGGTGCGATATTTAGTACGTTGGTATAAATCACAGCGTGTCAGAATGAAACGGATCCGACGATGTAAATTTGGGAAATAGCATACTTCTTTAAGTACTGCAGCACATTTTTTGGCACCGATATGTCCATAAAACTCATGAACAGAAACAACTACCGAAAGCTCGTGAACAGAAGGAATGCAAACAAGCCATTGTTCACTAGAGGGATAGCGCCGGAAAAATAACACACCGTTATGAATTTTGTAGAATTTATGAAGTGAACCTAGTGTTGACTCAAGATCCATGAATATGGTAGCAAGACGAGAATCAGTGAATTGATCTTGTCTGAGTGTTTTGAAACTGTCAACCAATTCTTTTGGAAATTTTGGTGGAACGTCGATCTTTAAACGAAAAATGGCAGGCATAACCTCGAGTGAGACTTTATTCCGACCTACTGGGTTTCTAGACAAGGCGTCGATGATGTTATCTTTACCAGGACAATGTTCTATATGAAGGTCATATTCTTGCAGTAACAAGGTCCATCGAGTCAGCCGGGCATTACGAAGACGACAGCGGTATAAAAATATCAGAGCTTGATGGTCAGTGAAAACGGTAATTTTGTGTCCCAAAAGAAACACCCGGAACTTTTGACAAGCAAATACAATTGATAACAGTTCGAGTTCAGTAATTGAATAATTCCGTTCAGCGACGTTCAACACACGACTGGCAAATGCTATCGTCCGACGTTCACCCTTATTAATTTGATATAGTTCTACGCCAAGCCCTATTTTGGACGCGTCAGTTTGAAGGCAAAGTGGCTGGGTGAAGTTCGGGTGGACAAGGACATGTTTACCCAGAGTGATCTTGACTTGATTAAATTGTTCCATATTTTACTTGCTAAACGACCATGATTTATTCTTTAGTAAATCAATTAACGGAGACATGTGTGAAGCATGTTGATCAGAGAATTTTCGATAAAAATTACAAAAACCAATAAATGACTGAAATTCCTTCTTATTTCGAGGGTAAGGAAAAGCAGTTACAGCATCTAATTTAGCAGGATCCATCCGAATGTGAGAAGGGGTGACAATATGACCCAGAAATTTTATTTCTTGACAAATAAACTCACACTTTAAAAACTAAAGGCTCATACCAGATTGACGGATTCTTTCGAAAAGATGTCTTAGCAGTAGTAAATGGGACTCATACGTTGTATTTGACACCAACATGTCGTCAACGTAGATGTGAACATTCTCTTCCTGGTGGTATGTTGATGCTAATGGTGACTTCAACGCGGCTTCAAGCCCTTGTCCGAAAGCAGTGTTGGAGATGTTCAAGCCAAAAGGTAATCGAGTAAAAGAATACGTTCGACCATCATACACAAAAGATACATATTTACGGACTGATGGATGTAGAGGTATCTGCCATTAACCGGATGAAAAGTCGAGACTCGAGAAGAAACGCTTGCCATGGAAACGAGCAAGTAGCTCATCGAGTGGTGGAGACGCATCACGAGTAGGTACTATAATTTTATTGATCCGGCGGGCATCCAAGCACAGTCGAACGGATCCGTCAGATTTTTTTACACATATGATAGGACTAACATATGGGGATGAACTTCGTTCGATTACCCCCCCAATCAAGCATACGGTTGAGTTCCTGTTCTACGGCGGGCCTTTGAGCAAATGGAATCGGATATGGGTGGATCTTGAATGGCTCATATCGAATGACACTAAAACTACAGGTATACAGTCTGTTACATCCGGGTCGATTACTAAAGATACTATGATATTCGGATTGTAAATTAAGTAACTGTGACTTATCGGTAAGAGACAGTGATATGATACCTTGTACACGATGTTGTATGTTATCAAATGGTTCAAGATGATCCACTGAAATTGACAAATTGTTTATAACGGCAACATTTGAGTTAGTGGTACAAATATGATTCAAAACAGACTGTGTGGAGAAAATATGTTTATAAAAACTCGAACGATATACCGGCTCATAGGACTCAGAAACCGACAGAGAGGACATCACCGCTGATTGATGAGTTTCTAATAGAGTACGGAATGGACACTGGAACTTCCAACATGGGAATTTGACCATATTAGTTTGGTAGTCCAAAATCACTTTATACTTGGACAACCAATCATCACCCAAAATGAATGGTGTAGACAAATTCGGAACAACCAAAAATATACAGTCTGCGTCAAAATTAACAATAGAAAACGATAATAATACTTGGGAAGTTACTTTTTTACTCTTGGACCGCAACGCTGTTGAAACGGTGATCTCGTTAACTGGCAATATATTTAATGACTGACCATCGGGTAGATTGATTTGGTGATCATTAAACCTGTTTTCCGCTATAGCCAATACAGAGGCACCAGTATCAAGCAATGCATAGAAAGTCTGATCACATAATTTGATCTCCAGTCCCGGACGATCTGACAGCTTGCCTAAAAGGTTTATTTGATTTCAAAGGAATTGAGATCGATGATATAGGGCCTTGTCTTAGAGTGGAAATTACTGGAACAACGGTTTCCGTATCCTGACACAAATTAGTGGGGTCAACACCAGGGAGAGTCATTAATGGTGAGACCCGTCCTCGTTTTCCGACACATCCAGTTGGTTAACATGATGCTGCTGAGGAGAAGGAAGAGATTGACGTTGGTTATCTCTGGAGTCATTAAATCACCTGTTATTGTTGTGGAATCGGCTAGGGCTAGGTTGCGGATTGCCGCTTCCTCGGGACTGATTGTGAAATGGTTGATTATTCTGACGTTGATTGGGATTATGTTGTATATTCTGTCGTCCATTGTTCTGGTATTGCTCAGGTTGTGGTTGGTCCCAAAAAGACACGGTGTTCTCGAACTCTGTGAGCACTGAAATGAGCTCACTGGTAGTCTTGGGTCCTCGTCCTCATACCGCAATAGCTAGTGACGAGGGGTAATGCTGAATGATAGTGCTCAGTGCTCACTAAACTCAGTTGATGTATCAGTGGATCCAAATATTTCGCTTTAGCAATCCACATGATTGCTTGAGTTGCGAGACCAGTGGGTGAAAAGTATTGGTATGGTCGGACCACATCGTTATATACACGACGCTGAATGTCAATAGACCAAAACTGTTGTCGAAAACATTTAACAAATTCTTCATATGATACTGGGCTAGGTATCAACGCATCATACCACATGTATGCATCATTCTTTAGCCTGCGTTGGACAGCATTCAATTTCTGAACATCCGTAAAATATGAGTTTTCGAAGTAATTGGACAATTCATTGAGAACCTTTCAGGGTGCACATCTTTAAACACTCCGGAGAACTCTGAAACGACATCGTTCATACGTTCAGTAGAACTCAAAAAAGATGGTCGGATACTGTCATATACAGTTGTCCCTGTCCCTATATTGGGCGGCAGGTTAGATGTAGGTGGTATCGATGAAATTGGTAACGTTGTCCGTGGTATAGTGGTGGAAGATAGTGCGGGATTAAAATATGTAGGACCATTGACCTGCAGCAGTTTTACAGCTTCTTTCAGTGTTTCAACAGCTGTTGACACTGATGCCAATGTTTCTTGACAACTTTTGATCGTGGCTTGCTGATCAATCTGATTCTTATGTAGCACAGACACGTTCTTTTCCGTCTTAGACATCCGTGTGTCGTGTTGATTCAAATTACTTTGGATAACTTTAAATTGATCATCAAGGCAATCAAAACGTGCCTGTTGTGATGTTCTGGTTTCCTCTTGAATCTGCTTCATCATGACCACGAGATCCGCCAAGGTAACTGTTTGCGCCAGCACCGATACTCCCGCTATCTGAAATTAAAGGTAGACCGTATTCACGGGCTTCACCGGCCGACACACACACACTCTTACGATCACGCACATTTTATCATAGGCAATTATTATTGTTGAAATTGTGAATTATATAATATGTTTATTTTGTACTCATCGACCGCCGTCTCATGCTACGTGTTTTAGTCCATAGGTATTGAGTTATTCTTTGTCAGTACAGTGTTGTTTCTTATTCTCGTAGCACATAGATGCGTCGCAAAGTTGTCTGGCACAAATTGCCGTTTTTACTATTATAATATTTATTGTGTTAATTCGCAGGCACAAATTGCCGTTTTTTATTATTATTATATTTATTGTATTTTTCGCAGGCCCGAATTGCCATTTTATTGATTAGTGTAAGCCCTTTGGCATTATTGTGTGTGTATGTGTGTATGAAAATCATATTGTTAAATATTATTATTTAGACGCAGGTATGAGCTGGCCAGCAGAGTGCACCGTCGAACTGTGAGTCCTTAAAATATTATTTGTATTGGTCCTTATTGTGAATATTATTTATATAATAATATGTAATGTATTGGTTACTCACATAACATTATACATTTTCATTATTACTCTTTTTTGTATATTCTTACGAGCAACAGGACAGTTTGTTAGTTATATAAGTATTATTTTTTATACATATATTATTATATTGTTGTGTTGCTGTACATAATTATTTTATATATTATCATTTACCAGTAATACAGCAATACTACTTATTATTTACTAGAACTGTCTTATTATTCATTAGTATTAGTTTAATTCTATACACGCACACACGCACATACTCACACACTCACACACTCACAACACACGTAGCTCATCAGTACTTGCTCGGCAATCCCGTCCACTGCTGATCGAGCTATTTACACCGCACTCACACACACATATAATTGCCGGTCGGTCTATATAGTGTGATAATTAGGTATGCTGTATTCGCGCACGAAGTATTGAGAACCGGGCTCGCGTCTTTTATTATTATCGCTCCCGGCTCGTACAGTAACCTCTTTGGCTGGTTCTGAAAGGGACGTATTAGGTTCTTGGGTCGGCATGATGGTTGGAGTGCCTTGCAGTACTTGGTTAATGAGCCTTTCAGGAGGATTAGTCTTACGTTGCCCTGCACTGGAAGCCATATACTGAACGAAGGAAACGTGAACCCCCCCTTTTTTTTTTTTTTAACTGGATAGTAAAGAGGTCACAACAAAGAACGTACAAAAAAACTAGATCCCAAATACAATAAAATCTTTCCACAATGTGTCACAGAAACGTATTGGATTACTGAAAATCAATTCGTAAAAAAAAACTATGATAAAAATAATGCCAAAATAAAATATTCAAATCAATGTGAAGTACTATTACACTATTACACAGAATAAGAAAAGTAAAGACTTACGATTTTGTTGGAGAGCGTATCTTTATTTTAGCAGCTCTGGTATTTTATAGCACCACACAAGATAATAATAAAAATAATGGTTTTGCAACCGTGTGCACTATAAAATATACAATAATAAAATGAATATTTGTGGTACTCGCTGTAATAGCGGACCACACATAAAAATCACGGATCGCTGTATTAGGAGATCACAAAGTATAATATTTTAATAACAATATTATAGATCGCTATATGAGCGGATCATAAAATATATAAACGTATGGACGCTGCATAGCGGACCAAAAAATAACACGAATAATAATAATGATATAATAATAATAATAATAAGGGCGTTGGCCACAGATTGTAAACAAAAAAAAGTACTAATCTACTATTGATAATATTATAGTACTATCTGAGGCAAAAGGCCGCCAGATAATGTATAAGACAAACACAAAGAGAATATAAATATCAAAAAATATAACAATAATACAATTATAACAATCGTTTTTACATTTAATAACGGCATGAAGGAGTGAGGATGAGCGGACAGAAGAGGAGGGACGATGTCACCTTAGCGCAGATTTGCGTCCCGCGATAAGCGTTAATTGCTTGGCGCGAACAACAATTAATATTATACTAACAGAAATCACTCGTAAAATAGAAAACATAGTAAAAAAATCAAGTTAACGAGAATCACAATGGTACTCAATCTATGGAATAGATACGCATTATGATTAAAATTATAATTATTCCTTCTCAGGGCCGCAAAAGACATTGGAATACAATTTGGTTGAAATGCAACAGACACTTGTAATAATAAAGAATGCCGAATTATTCACTCCAGAAAATGACGTATACCTACAGATCTCAAACACACTTGTAATGCATTGCTGCAACGTCGCGCACATATTTTGGGAATACAAATTGTGGGCACTTAAAACTACAATGAATACCTGAGAGCGGGCCTAACAGTGGTGCATTACAGGGACATCCGAATATTGTGAATACTGAAGAAAAGACTAATAAATATTTTGTATATAAAAAAAAAAAAACACCTCGTCCGGCAAAAACTTCAGAAACGAGTGCTCCTAGCTTACAACAACGTAAGACAAGGAAAATCAAATAGGTATAATATGTTCATTTCGATATTACGATAATGAAAACCAATATTCAACAACCAATTACAAAATTATTAACTTCAATGCCTATATTATATACACAACCTATTCGGATGTATGGTAACGTTGTAAAATTAAGCGCATCGCTGAATGGTAGCTGCGACATACAATTCGACTCGATGGATAAATGGTTTATTATAATTCTATTACAGGCACCTCAGGCATTCATGCACAGGTAGTAATTAACTTAAAATACCGGAAAAACACCGCCACACCATCGGAGACGGATACTGGACCGTACATTGATGATCGCAGTGTCGCAATCCGATGTCGTCCATCGACCACCCGGCATAATGAACTCGACAGACAGCGCCACGTCCCCGCAGACTCGATGACAACACCTCTGGGACGTAACAATGAAAATCGACACATAGACTTCATCGTTGTTTACATGTGCATTTATTCCTGAAAAAATGTGCGGACAGTACATGGTGTTTGTATATGTGTGTGGACAAACTGTCACAAAAAAAATCATCATAATGCGTGTATGTGCATACGACATAATAACGTATTGCATACGTATCCGTACACTACAGTCTGGCTCGTAAGCATTCATATCAGACCGGCATAAAAAAAAATGTACAGACAGTACATGGTGTTGACAAACTGTCACCAAAGAAAATTATCATACTGCGTACATGTGCATAGAACATAATAACGTATTGTATACGTATTCGTACAACACAGTCTGGCACGTAAGCATTCATATCAGACCGGCATATTGCCAATTGCCCATGGCCGGCCTAATGTAATTGTAACAGCGACATATAATAAATATTGGAATAATAAAGTCTTGGAGCTGTAAAATATCGACTATTATTATAGTAATGTTGTTATTATTGTTATATTAGGTATTATATCATCTTGCCCATTATAATGATATTAACACGGTCCGTCCGCCAACGCGCGCTATCAAACTTCAGGTTCACACCTCTTAATTGACCAGTTACATCATAATTGGCCATCAATGTTGTCAAAAGTTCCGACAATGATACTGTACGGTCGCGGCTCATCACATAACACAATAATAATTGTTATCCCTATACAGGTATTTATACTCAGCGACGTATTTCCTATCACACGTGATATAGTAGACGATACTCGCGACAAATGTCTAAATTGGAACTAAGAAATGAATTGACGGTCAAGAAAATTCGGAATTCATCCTGGCAAGGTCGCCACTCTGTAACGTTATGGTTATTGACGCCCGGCATTATATTGTAGGTCGCCAACCTATGACCCGTAAAACACCATACTGGTGAAGGAGGCCGTAGGATTTAAAAAAAAATCGGGTAGGAGGGTAAAACAATAAAACAAAACAAAAAGTTATGTTACACAGCTGGGGAAATTAATTTAAGTTCAGTGGAGAAAGCTCACTGTCGTAAAACTCCAACAATAGAAAATTAACAAAAAATAATAATAATTTCGACGGGAGCTTTCGTCACCCCATGATATACACACGCCACATTACCAATGTATAAATATGAATAAAATAATAATTGACAGTAAGAATAATAATAAGAATAATAATAATACCGTATTCACCTTTTGTGAAAATACTAATAAAAACAAAGGGGCCGGCCAAGGCATACAAATAAACATATAAATAATACATATTACCCAATGGAGGTCTACGCGTCTCTGCGGTGTTTCCCCTTAGATCTTGCCCGTCGGTGAGGCTCACCGCGGGAGGGATTTCTGGGTGTATCACTCCATGGTGTACTTTTAATGTTTATTTAAAAAAAATGAAATACACCATAAGATAATATTATAATATATGATGCACACGGTAATTGCAAACAACTTTAGCCGGCGTACAGTGGACTACTAATTAATAAACTATATTTCACAAAACTATGGTATCGTCCCGGGAAACCATATACAGTGAAGTATTGGTGGGAGGATTCGGAGGTTGCTCCCGAGTCCACGCGTATACACCGCGTAGCGAGAACACAACCCAGGGCAAGTGGATCACGAAATCGGTGCGGGGTGCCGGTAAGATTGTCGATGTGCACGCGTTGCATTACAATTTTTAAATATTTTAAATACAATTTAAGAATTTTTGAGTGATTGACATAGACCATTAAAATTTAAAATAATTTTTAAATTGCCTTAACATTTCGGGGGAAGCTGCAATCCACTTAGCCCCTCCCCTGGCTACGCCGCTGCTTGTAGACATTTTTTTGTTGATAAATATAGACAAACATAATATAAAGAATTATATATCTAAATATTAAATTTAAATAGAAATTCAAATAGAAATGTATAAAATTTGGATTTATGATATTTTTAAGATTATTTTACTTATCGACATAAAAAATAAAAAAACACTCCTCATTTTTAAAATCAATACATTCATCGCTCCGCCCAGAATCTAATATTCTTACTGAAAGTTTTATTTTGATATATATAACTGTTATATTATTGCTTACCCACAAAATTTTATTCAATATAATATGTTCTATCAATAAATTTATTAATCCTGTTGACTGCTAACAGGGGGGTATAAAGTATATAATATAGTATGCAATATTTGTTATGGAATATTCATTATCTAGAAAAATAAATATGTAGTAAATCTCTACATATTCAATAAATTGTTATTTATTTTATAAGATTATTACTTTGGAACATTATTTTACTAACATTATTAAATCGACACAATTTCTCGTTTTTAGCAATTTTTTACTTTACATAAATCTTTTTTATTTATTTTACTGTAATTTATAGCTTTTTATTTTTCCAATTTTACTGTTTAATGGTATAAGAACTAAAATATATATATATAATAAAATAATGAAATGGAGTACCTACATCGTAGGTACATACTTACTTACGAGGTGATGAATTATTGTTGCTTTTGTAGATGTTATGATTTTGTATTACTATAATATTATTACCATTATTCGATGTTTAAGTGCTATTTTTGAAGCATATTGGCATTAAATTGTTATAAAAAAATGTATTTCACAATGTAATTAGGTAGTATGATAAAATAAATATTTTTTTAACAGATGCTTTAATTTCGAATTCATGGGGTCTTATTTTAATTTTTATTAAACTAATTCGTATAGAGTTAGAGGTTTATTCTTCGATCCTGTTTTTACGATTACACTAATTTATTCAACTGCAGATGGATTGCATATTTGATAAAAATAAGCTCCTCGTTAACCTACTTATTGTCTACCAAGGTTGCTTTTTTGCATGCAAATCAAAGAGCATCAGACAAACAACGGCATTGTATCTAATGCCCAATAGGTGAATTGCCCAGTAGGTTACTGTCTTTCACCGATCATGATTAATAGCTAGACACTGAAATACAGCTATCGACTTTATACTTTTTAGTTTTTATACATATAGAAAAGCACCGGAGAATTGTCTTCGATCCTACACAGTATGATTGCCTAAATAGGGATCGTAATTGCAGGTAAATCAAAGTTCCCTGGTGATAACTGATAGCTAGACATTCGAATACAGATTTATACGCAACGATTTTTTTACAGACGTAAAATCACCGTACGAACACCGTACTATAACACGAATGTACGGCTTTCAACTTTCAACTTTTGAACTCACCAAAAAGCACAAGACAAACGACGGCACAGTGTATCCAATGTGTCATAGGCGGATTGTATAATCGGTAAACGACTTACACCGGTGATGACTGAAAACGGTGAAAATGATATCTTATATTAAATTAGGTAGGTAATTAATTTAGTAAATCAACAATAAAACTGTCATCTTATAAAATTGTATATTTTAAAAACACAATTTTTTGAACACAGACATATAATTTAATATTTATTATAATATCATACTTATAAAATAAACAAACTGTAATAATAATTTTACATTTTTTTATACCAACATTATTTATTGTTATTGATACATATTTTACAAATACATACTTAAATTGTAAACATTAAATATTTTACATACAACTATAAATTGTTACGTGGTACAGTTAACGTCGTCTATCACTGGTATACAGTGTATTCGCAGTGACATATTAATATAAATATAAGAGGGTGGGGCCGGAGGTATAAGAGAGGATCTGGTTGTTAGACAAGACACTTAGTTATACCAAGTACAATTTTACGTTTTTTTTAAAAAAAAAAATATATAAATAATATAATAATATATATTTTACTTTACCGATGACCTGATAGCAATATACGGAGCAAGCGATGAAACGAGACTACTATACCCAAATCACAGAAAGAACGGAAATCGCTTGCGCATTCAAATGACCGCGAATTTCAGTCTGGAGGTTTAAACTCTAAAGTCTCCCTCCACGGGGTATCTTTACGTGTATGCGCAGCAATAGACGAGTTTTTGGCGCCACGGACTTGCGTTCTCATGATGATTTGAGTATAGTTCGGCATACGTATAATATCTAGTAGGCGGAACGATTATTGTCATACATTTACTTTCATACATTACATATTTTATGTTTATACATTCAAATGTTCTATTTTAATTAGACAATAGTTTTACATTATTGAGTCAATTATTTAATATCATAGAATTTAATGTTAGGTATATTTATTGTCATGCTACTAAGTGTATGTTAATTCTAAACGTGTGTTAAATACATTCATAATGCTTGAATATTAAGTTTATTATTTTACATTAATTTGTGTTACACTACTTTATTGTTGAGATGTTTGATATTGGTTCTTGAAACAAGAATGGCGTTGGTGTTATTATATTGTAATATCTTTATAAAAAAATATTGGGAATTAAGTTATCCCGGATTATGTAACAAGGTTGAGGAAGAGTATTATGACGGGTGGAATTGGGCCTGAAAAGGCACGATGAAATTATACATTTTTCGGCTATAAATGATATGTTGTACGATTATTTATACAATTCTTATGGAGTGGTTCACCTTTACCCGACTGCGATATTGAGGTTGAAACCGAGTGAACCAAAGACGATCGCTTGAAGAGGGACGCCGGGAGAGCAACCGTATTTTGGCCCTAAAAAGGGTCATTTTCGTCGTCCGCCGGTGTATGGATTATGTTATATTTGCCAGTTGAAGTTGTCGGATATCGTGGTGTTGTCACCGCCATCGTCATAGTTACGTTTTATAATCGTAGTACGTCATTAGGTAATCGGGCATAATATACCGCAAATGGTTATTACATCCGCTCTGGGTTAATAGTGGTATGGGTCTGAGGTAGTGGCGGAAGCGTGTGTCAAGAATCATAATACTATGATCAAAAGTGAAGCGAAAGTTGTGAAGAAATCGTCTGAACAATTATAATCACTCATCCTAGTTCTCCTGTCTGTGGAAGATATTTCCGCCTAGTAGTTACGAGTGTCTTCGCTGCGAGATGTGTCTGCCTTGGTATTTGGTCTTCAATTATTGATGTGTTGATGGTTTGGACGTTCTTGAATGACTGGATAATACGACGCTGCCCATCTGTATTTATTCAAATGCTCTGTCTCATGCGTGTATTGTGATTGGCGTATTGTGCCGAAGTTTGCGTCTTGAAAACCACACCAATTGCATGTGGTTTGATTGTCAGTTGTCATAACGAGTATTCTGGTCTATGGTTTAACGGTTCTTGTAATAGTTACAGATGCCGTTCGTTTTGTTGTTCGTTTGGTGGTGGGAGGTGTGTATGTATTTTCTAAGCTACAACTCTCTTTCTAGATTTGTCACCGGTAACCAGTGACTCGATGACAAATTGGTAGATGCGTGAAATGGCTAGTGTCTTTCTGTTGTTTTCTTGTCAGGTTGTACTTTTAAAAAGTAGCGACGAGAAAATACATATTTTCTGGGATAAGTTATATATATAATACATATTATTGTTATATTTTATATTCACTATAAATTATATTGTACAATTATATATACAATATTCTGATGAGGCGTTTCAGGGTATTGAAAACCAGACCAACTACATATGTTTCTGTATTACTGTGTGGTTATCACTTTTCATCACCACTTTTCCGCTGCAATGGTTTTGTCGGATTTTTTAATAGTCGCGAGTGCCGTACATATTGTGTGTTTACTTCGTAGTAGGGGAGAGTGTTTTTGTGATGAATGTGTTTCCTCCGTCACATTCCTGGTTTAGAGTAAAATTTGGTTTCTACGACCAGATAGGTATCTGTTGTTTACTAATTTTTTTATTTTTAACTTTGTCCCTTTTTACTTGTTCTTTGTTGATGAAGTTACAAATTTTACAAATTTTACGAATGCTGTTCCTGAATTTAAAAGAATACATTATAAAAGAATAGAACATATTTTTCTTACGTTGTAATGGTCATTAGTTTTAATATTTTTTATGAGTAATAAGATGATATTTATTTTGATAATAGTACAATCATTAAAATTAGAAACATCATATAAGGTGCAATTATTTTTCACAGTATTCACATTTTTTTTTTTTTTTTGAAAAATATCATTGTTTTAAACTCAATGTTTACATATTTTATACATACATATATTTAGACATCTGAGTAATGGTTTAAAATATTTTGTTTGTACATCAATTATACATCTTATTTTATTACTTATTGTGAGTTACACAAATTTAGAAAAAAATAAAATTTCGATACATGCATCATTCAGTGTGCCATTTTAATGTTCACTTATATATATTATATAATTTACACATTTATATATAAATAAATTTGATTAATGAATTACATAAACATATGCTTAATTTAAAACTAAATTATACATTTTAATATATTTATAGTATCTAATATTATTTATATATAAATAATATGTTAAAACAACTGTACTTATAATAGTTATTATTTTATATTTCTGGTTTCTTCACTAATCTCCAGCGTGTTCCAAACACAATTTTATGATTAGATAAACAATTTATAGAAAGTTTGTTCCAACACGTAGTGAAAAAGTAGCCTGATTTTTAACTTAATTTGTATGCAAGTAGACCTATTACATATAGAAGTTCAGTAGTGAGTAATAATGTTTTTCATAAGTATTTCATACTGTAGCCAAAAAAAAAATATATTTACGCCTATTCTTTATATTTATAGATATTTTAAATTCAAATTTGGACGTTTACCTATTTTTGGTTTAAACAATGAATAGGTAACAATTTAAGTTATAATTAACCTATAATCATTGACTCCAATTATTAAACCTGTGTGTATACGTTGTATATAATTATACAGGTTGAGTCTACCGGGATTATTAACAGCTCACTGTGCGTTATATCCAGACGGACATTTACGCACATGAATTATAGATTTCAAGACGTTGGTAGTATATATAAAATTGGGACACTTAAATATACCAAAAATAATGAAGATCAAAAATTCTACCAAAAGGAGAACAACTTTACGGTGACAGAAATTGAAAACGCCAGTGACCGTAAATATTTTCCGTAAAATGAACCCATCTTGACAGGTATTTAGCACATCCTCTCATTGCAAGGATCGGAGGACTTTTCGCACATACCACAACCCTCCGGGAACCAGCTGATCTTCGGATCCACCGCTGCCACTGACTCACAGCTATTCTGAAATGTCTGAATTGCCGAGAATTCCACCAATTGCCATACGCATACCAATCTTATATTGGAAAATCCAAGCTTCATTACAGAAAAACCTTTGCATGTAGAACATATGTCGACTCATATAACTAACTAACAGCCGCATACTAGGTCGACCGTTTTTTAGTGTTAACTCGCAGTGAGTCCGACTGCGAATACCATCACCTGAGTTGCGAATGGAAATTTGGTACCAGATGCAGCTGCCCTGTCAAATATTTCTTAGCAGACTGAGTGCTTGAAGCAAACGTAGACTTCGGAGGTCAACGTCACCGTCACCGTCACCGTTGTTGTCGTCCTGTGGCAGCAACTCCGGGGAAGATTTTCGTATCATCAAATTCGATTTTGGTCGACTGTAATTTCCGTTGGCTGCGGTCTGCCACTGTGCTGATGACGATCTAGATTAACCACAGACGCCTACTGTGGTTCTTCTAACCGACGACGGTCGGTATAGATCGCGTCCTTGGGTTGCGGATGAAGGAACGCCCGGTTTCCTCTGTTTCGGCAGAGTCGGGTAGCCTGTGAATAACTAACAGCAGGCCGTGGACAGCAACGATAAATGACCTGTGTTCACGGTCAGGATGCCCTCTGCCGTTTCACGGTCACTGGTGTGACTACCGATCACATCCAGTGGTACACCCAATACGAGTTGAGTGTACGGGCGTCGGATTTAACTCCGTCCAACAGCCACGCGTCTCAGTGTTAGTCAGGTCGGCTCGTGTCTCTTGGGCAGAGCGGTGAGTTTCGCGGGCTTGCGTCTGATGGCGTGTCTGTTTACGAGCCCCGAAATTCGGTAGGCGAGGGCGTTCGTCCAGGCATGTCCTACCTTTGACGAACTATGAAAGGTAGCATGGGTGCAAGGTTAGCCCAGGGCGGCATTCGAGCCAGGATTGTCGTCCACCTTGCTAAGCGGATTCCCGTGTAGTCGGCTTCGTGCGGGCTCCCTGTTTTCGCTAGAGAATCGCCGGTGAAACCGTGACCGGCAGTAAACTCGTACGGTAGGCGGGTAACGGCCACCGCCGGGCTCGTGGTCCCTACGACGACGTGCGGTCTCCCGTCTGTCGACCACGGACACGTCAGCCATGACTCACCCTCATGCTGTGTTACGAGTCGGCAGGCGTCGGCCGTAAACCTCCACGGCTTTTGACTAGCGCTCAGCGCTAATGGAAGGTCCGTGGTTGTAGCCGTAAGGTACTAAAACTCGGGAGTCTTCGTGTGCTGATGACGATGACCGCCGGTGGCCGATGAAATCGATGAAGAATATGAGGAACGTTATTTGGATTACAAGACATTTTTATGATTACACAAAACAATTTCACTATCAACAGAATAAAATTTCTAAAAATAAGAGACTACAATTTATTTAAAACTTCAATTGTTTAATAATGTTTGCCTTTCTTTCGGTGTACATTTTTAGTATGTTCAACAAATTGTGGACAAATGCTATTCATATCAAAAATGGCAGTGGTATAATCAGAGAAAGTATCTATTTTTAAAAAAAAAGCGTTGATCGAGTCTCCGACCCTAAGGGCATATTGTTTTTTGAAGATATATTTGATAAACGATCATAATTACTTTTATGGCAACAACTGAATCAACGATATATTTAATGTCTAAATTCTAGCCTCATTTATCATATAATTTTATTTACAATCATAAATTATTTAGAAATGGGATGCAATTCATTAAGAATTATACTGTGCCAAATAATGGATAGTCAGTATTAATAGTATTTGATAAAACGTAAATTGAATCAACCCCGTTGACACAAAATAAACAAAGTCACAAAGTCGTCTACTTACATTTGAGGTACTAACTTAGCTCAATTGTGACTATAACTAGTCATAGCACACAAGACTTTTTTTTTATTTTTACACTAAGAAATTTCACTTGCAAGAGACAAAAATGACTAACTAGTAGTGACCAAAATTTATTTTAATATACAAGTGATCTCTGTCGCATTTCGCAACTATTGTTATTTGTATATTGTGGAATGTTTCCCTCTGTTGACTGTTGTCCGGAACTGATGTGTGAGTGACACTGTTCATTAAAGGTTTGCCAATCTCCGCACTCAAATCGTTTCACCCAAATGTTGTTTGGTTTTGATTATCTCCGTCAGTTGAGACTTTGAGAGGTAGAAATGATTTACGTTACATCATATGCAATTGTGGAAAACATGCGGCCAACATTGAAGATGGCTGAAAACTGTTAAGACACGATATTGGGAGGGTAGCTGCATCTATAACTGATGTTCCATAGGTATCTCAGACGGTGGAGTCTACGGTGTAACAAGTAATTGCCGCTCCAAGAATGGCAATTGAGCATGCAATTATATAGGTTTTACGGTGGAAAAGCGCAGATTAGCCTGTGGACTATTGGTATGCAAAGGAAATTGATGGTGGTCGCAGCATCCCACTGTGAGGTGACATTTTCAGTTTGGTAGCGGTGAGTATGGGGACGGTGACGTTGACCTCTGAAGTCTACGTTTGCTTCAAGCACTCAGTCTGCTAAGAAATATTTGACAGGGCAGCTGCATCTGGTACCAAATTTCCATTCGCAACTCAGGTGATGGTATTCGCAGTCGGACTCACTGCGAGTTAACACTAAAAAACGGTCGACCTAGTATGCGGCTGTTAGTTAGTTATATGAGTCGACATATGTTCTACATGCAAAGGTTTTTCTGTAATGAAGCTTCGATTTTCCAATATAAGATTGGTATGCGTATGGCAATTGGTGGAATTCTCGGCAATTCAGACATTTCAGAATAGCTGTGAGTCAGTGGCAGCGGTGGATCCGAAGATCAGCTGGTTCCCGGAGGGTTGTGGTATGTGCGAAAAGTCCTCCGATCCTTGCAATGAGAGGATGTGCTAAATACCTGTCAAGATGGGTTCATTTTACGGAAAATATTTACGGTCACTGGCGTTTTCATCGTCTGTCCCCATAAAGTTGTTCTCCTTTTGGTAGAATTTTTGATCTTCATTATTTTTGGTATATTTAAGTGTCCCAATTTTATATATACTACCAACGTCTTGAAATCTATAATTCATGTGCGTAAATGTCCGTCTGGATATAACGCATAGTCAGCTGTTAATCACAGTGCCGAAATATACTTCTGAGTTTGCCTTTAACAGCTCATGTGGAAGCAACACTACAGTTATCAACAGTCATCGTTATCCGCATGGTGGCATATCGCAGTCATCAGAAATGGTGGTTACACTTCGATCAAAATTGCATATGATGCAGCGTAAATCTCGTTGACCCAACCACTACTGGAGCAGTACTCATTTGGTGGTTTTGTATGAAGACGATCCACATTAGGTGAAAAATTCGAGGCACGTGAAATCGACGAAGACGAAGAATACAAATGTCGTTAGCTGAGAAATCAGTAGAAACGTTTATGATTATACTAAACGATTACACACGAAAGAGTGAACTATTTCTAACAAGTAGATAGTGACGGGAGAAAAAATGAATCTGCTCGTTGTTGGAAAGAGTAAGCAGTGTCGTTGTTTCAAAGGAGTTAAAGCTTTACCTGTGGATTATTCAGCAAATAAAAATGCTTGGATGACCCATGATATCTTTAGCCAGTGGTTGATCAAGTGGGATAACGAAATAAGCAGAAAATTTCGCTTTTGGTAGACAACGCTGTGCGCTCATAATGTAAGTTTAAATTTGAAGAATATAAAATTAGTATTTTTACCGGCTAATACCACATCACTTATTCAGCCTTGTTATCAAGGAATAATTCGTACTCTTAAAGCTTACTATAAACCAAAAATAAGGAAAAGGATAATCACTCTCCTTGATGAAACACTTGAATGTGAGTCAACTTCGACTTTAAAGGCTAATGATCTAGCCAAGAAAAATAACGTTCTTGAGGCTTTACACTTAGCAAATGAAACATGGAATAATATAAGTGATGTGACTATACGAAATTGCTTTCGTCACGGAGGAAGAGGATGAAGAGGAAAAAAACAGGTCTATTGATACGCAGCATGACCTCACTTGCAAAACATATGTAGATTGGATGAAAATCGACAGTGATCTTCAAACTTCTGAAGAGTATTCTGAGAAAGGAAAAAAATATTGATTTGGCAATGTGAATGATTCAAGCAATATCACAAAGCCTAATTAAAATGATATCCAACTAAAATAGGGATTAAAATCTGACTACAATAATTGTTATATTAAGTTAATTAACTATGTAATTTACCTCAATATTGAACCTTTCCTAACCATAGTAAATATACTGACCACACAGTTGATTTTAAAATGTTAACCATTGAAAGGTGTCAAATCTAATGCACAAGCAACCGCTATATATGTCACACACAACCAAATATAATAAATATAGAGTAGTTAAATAAAATATGTTTGCTTCGCGAATATTTAATAGAGTGTGCACTAAATCAGTTAGGGACCATAGTGAAAACACACACTACAAAGTCTAACCCAATTTGGCAACTATAGTGCCTCAGTGCAGTAAGTATCTGTAAATACGTGGTCGGGCATCTAGAATCCTATTATACAAATATAATATATGTATTATTATTTATAGCTAGTAAAGTGTTTTATTTGATCATTAATCATACAGTAAATTAAATTCATTTTGGCCAAAACATTGAATTTTATAATACCAATGTGTGTTTAAAAAATAATAATATATATAAAGATACATTAAACCTTTCAAGTACTCTCGAGTAATATTTTTAAATTAACTCATTAATAACTCATAACTAAACTCATTGTTATTCATCATTTATTTTAATTAATATATAATTTCGTTTACATGTACACTTATGATGTCTATAAAATGTCTATAAATTTTTTAGATTTTTTGATTACATTGTGAACTAATTTTGAGAAGATTTGTATTACATTATCGAGCTTTAATGGAAAAAAAAATCGAGAATCTCACCTGCTATTTCTAAAAAAAACTCGCCAAGTTTAAAAATATTTAAAAAAACATAGCATGTATAAGAAATTCTAAAATAATGATTTAGTGCAAATTTCAAATGTCTATAATGTATTAATCAAAAAAAATTTACCTATACTGTTTTCTGTAATAATTGTTATATACATATTGTTTTTTTTATGATGAATATTACAACTTGTTTTATATAATAATACAATTTAGGGTACAATTTATTTATGTTGAGCACTGATCATAATATTGATAATTTATTAAAGTGATATATATATTAAAAAAATAAACACTGTTCAAATATCCAGTGTTATTCATTATAGTGAAATAATTGAAACGACGATGATGTATTGATTTATACTTACTTGGAGTTCTTAAGTAAACTAACCAATCTGGATTCTCTGTATGGCCAACAGCTATTTCCCTGGGCCTGGGATGTGAACATTGTCCATATCTCTGGCTTTCAATGCGAGACTGTAATGCAACAGCCGGTACCAAATCAACAACTTCTTGTCGTTGAAATGAGATGAAATCTAAAACAAACGATGGACAAAATTAATAACAAGAACACAAACTCATGTTTTTATGATATGCAAAATGTACATTGGCATCGAAGATCGACGAAATCAGCAAAAAATAATAATATATCGCAATGCTTTGTACCCATTAATTGTATTAATTTTAAAAGTTATGCCAACCGACGGCTTACTGAATGAAAAACAATCAATATCGGATCGTAGGTGATGAAGCAGAAGAACAGTACTAATGACAAGTATGAGAAGTTTAGAAATAAAACATAGTCCGGTTCGCACTCCGAAGTCCGCACTTCTAAGAGCTGTTCGACGTTACTCAGTTGAACACGCATTCACAGGTAACAATATATAGTGTCGGGGCGACGGTGCTGTGCACAGTCGGTGTTCCGACTATATGTAACGAATTGGGGAGACCACGGGAGATAAGTGGATAATTTTCTAGTGTAATTTATTCACGTTGCCAAAACCAATCCAGTGATCAAACGTCAACAAATTACCCAGCTTTGTAAAAAAAATTATTTCGTCTTGCGAATCTGATGATAACTGTCCACAAAAATATTTTTACCTCTATGGTCTATAGTTTTAAGACATTTGGTTTGCCAGAAAACCCCATCCCCTTTTGGATAAAAAAAAAATAGTTATCATTTTTTAAGTTTGTGCAATTTTTGGAAATAAAAAAAATTTAAGACTCGACTAATAGCCCAACACTAAAGATGTAATTGTGATACAGACGGTTCTTGAAATTCATTCTATGTATTTTGAAAACCCAACCTATTTTTAAAGTAAAACGTGAGGACAAGGGTTTTGCTACGTAGCCACCAAACATTTTTTGGTCAGTGTGCTTGCTACTATACATTTTCTTTGTATTATAAGTTGTATGAAAAAATAATAGACACAAATTTTTAATAGAGTAGGCAGTTAAATTATAGGGTGTTCCACATCATACAGCGCTCCCACTTTAAGCTATCGACTAAAATCTTATTTTCCAAATTTAAACATAAAATAACTATAGAAAAAAAACAGCTATAGATTAGTGGAAAAGTATTATAATTAAGGTAGGAACTAAAACAAAAAAAATTTATTAAACTGTGTAGAATTTCGGAAAATTGGGAAACCTGGCACCGAGTGAGATTAAACTTGCGGCTTACCATAAAAAAAATAAAAATAATCTACAAAATTATTAAGGCTTTGTGAAAAAAATTTAAAACAGAATCATATAATACTAAGGAAACTTGGAAATTAAGTAACTAATGAACAGATATTATCTACAAAACCAAAGATAAAATTGAAATACTAAATTAGAATGACAGTACAATACATACTGCGTTTGATACATTTGGGGCGTCAAATCTCATAAATACCTTTTTTATAGACGTTGGTAAAAAACTGACTGAGCAGTTCTTGAGTAATACAAATAATAATTTAAACGTGTTTAACAAATTTGATATTGTAATCATTCACCGAATTTTTCCTAATAGCAGTTAATGTCTCAGAGGTACGATTAATCATAAAGGACTGTAGAGACGACCATAAAATATATATAGAATTACTAGATAGCCGTCTCCTTCTTACCATCGAAGTCGGCCGCCATTTAAAAAAGCAGGCAATGTTTACAAAATTATATTATCACAGTATCAATGTATATAAATTATTGTAAACATTGCCTGCTTTATAAATGGCAGCCAACTCGAACATTGGTTATAACTCATAACTGTAGTATAAGGCAGCTGTCTAGTTGTTGTATATATCTATGAAGACCGACATCGCTGCCGCTGCGAGATATGATTTTATGATATGATAACGGTTAAAATATTAATATATTTTATCTCTGAACAAATTGTTTATACACTTGTACATATTATATACAAATACAATTTAAGTATTAAAAATAGTATTTCCCCGGATGATTTTAAATGGGCTTTAATCAAACAACTATATAAGGAGTGAAATCGAAAACTATTGGCAACTGTATAGACCTATATATATGGTGACTATTTTTTCTAAAATTTTCGAAAAAATAATTAAAACGACAATAATTACGTACCTGGGAAAATATAAACTATTGTCTAAAAACCAGTACGGTTTTAGTCCGGACTTAGGAGCAGAGAATGCGTTATATGATGTAACCCAATTTATGTGATGAATATTAGACAATGGTAATAAAGTATTAGCTGTTTTCCTAGAATTAGCAAATGCCTTCGACTTAATACAACCATGAAATTACTTTTAGAATTCTACCTACTTTCAGAATAAATAATCGCAGTCTAAATTGGTTTAAAAGCTACTTATCTGCTAGAAAACAAATGGCAAAATGAAATTACATTGCAAGTGATTTGAATGTTATCAAATATGGTGTTCCTCGGGGTAGTATTCTAGGTCCAATCTTTTTCATATAATATATAAACGCGGTATATAATTAAAAAATGTATGGCAAAATAGTGACGAACTAGTGGTCCGCGATCGTATGCACAAGTCATTGCGTTTGATGAAATAATATATTTTGTTCCAACGAGAAACTAATTTTAATCAATCTAGACCTAAAAGCGTGACAAAAATAAGTCAACTCAAAATAATTGGATTTCATAATACAAATTTCACAATACATTTCGTAATACAAAAAATCTGAAAATCTGAAAACAACATTTTAATTTCTACCTACTAATAAACGAGAGCATAGAGCTTATGATTTCCTGATAAAATATACAACAAAATCCTTTGGGCAATTTTTTGTTGAATATCTGGTTCCAACTTACTATAATTTGTACTACCCGCATTAGTTATTATTTTTAAATTTAATAGGTATCAACACTATTTTAAATAACTATAAACGCAAAAGTTGAATAACGTATTAATTCTAAATAACGATAACCACAAAAATGTTGTAATGCTTTAATTGTAAATAATATAAAATGGAATTGTATTAAGTCCTGAATTTCACACTAACACTATTGAAAATCAATCATTTTGAGGATGCCGCATATTTTAGGACACACATACATATATATTATATATCGCTTGGACGGCCAACCCTCGTCAGTCGTCAGTGTATAAAAACATGAGGGTGCCTGGGTGCCTATATGAGGGACAATAGTATTAACTTAGGGAATATAATATCCAATACCCATATATATAATATATGCGTTATATAATACGATATCGTATGTAAAATGTTTGCTCTCCCATACCCGAATATTAATATATATAAATACCATATACACATAATATATGTTTTGTGTCCCCTAATCGTGGAACATCGACAGAGCAAATTGGATTTGAGCGTCAAGGCCCTCAGGGTGTTTAATAACATCTGTCGACAATTTTCAGGGGTGACTCACCGAAAAGGCACAGACGTAAGCTGCTCAGCTGCAAACTTTATAATGGATTGTGTCGGTAAAGCGTATTCATGTGTGATGTGTATGTACAAAAGAACCCCATATTTTTTCGATACCTATATATGGTTCGAGAATAACGTTATACACAAAATACATACTATATAGTATATACATTATACATAATGCATATATATACGATATATAAAACAGTATACTGTATACTACACAAATATAAATGGGAAACACTATAAAACCGAAATACACTAATAAAGCACTGTATTTTGTTTTTGTTCATTATTTCCCTAGTGGATTGTGTCGATAAAGCGTATTCATGTGTAATGTGTATGTACAAAAGAACCCCTATTTTTTCGATATATATGCTTCGAGAAACGTTGTGCACAAAATACATACTATATATCATATACATTATACATAATGCGTATATATACTATATACCTAAACTGTACACTTACACAAATATAAATGGAAAACACTATAAATCCGAGGTACCTAGACTGATAAAGCACTGTATTTTATTTTTGTTCATTATTTCCCTAACGAAATCAGAGAATACAGCTGCTAGTATATCAATATAGGTAATTGGGGTTAAATGTGAAACCTTAATAAATAATATGCCATCTGGCCCATATGGCATGTGGATCGATTTAAACACGATTTATTGGTGTTCTCTTGACGAGATAACGATAATTAGATTTCTTGGTCGGTATTCGTATCGATTAATCACGTAGCAATTTAATTTACGACTGGTTACTTTACGACTGGTACGATAATTCTAAATACATGAACACAATATTCTTCAGGCTTTAATGCGTCAGATGGTTTCTTAAAGATGCTTTAAAGTTTATCGTGAGTTGATAGATTTCTAATTAAAATTCAAAATAAATATACCTTTTTAGCAAAAAAAATAAACAAATTTTTGTCATTGGTAATTTTAAATATCGTTTCTACAAAATGTCGGGCGTAGGAATTGTAAAAACAAGAAATTTAAATGTTATTTTAAGATAATTGAATCAGAGTTCTTCGAAAATGAGAGTGTTTTAAGTGCAGGGCTTGAAACCGATATTTGATACCGTTTTTGAATACCGGTAGATAATCGTTAAAAGCCGAAATCGATATTGAATCCGAAAACACATACTGTTACACTGTTTAAAACTAACCTAACCTATATATTTTTAAACGAATTTATATAAATTAGATGTAATAAATTATCAAATTGTAAATAAGTCTGAAGTATATATTGATTAAATGTAATTGACTTTATAGTATGTGTAAAATTTGTGTAAATTTAAAAAAATTATATAAAAATAACTGCAAGTTGGTATTTAATACAAAACAAGAATAATATGTGAAACGTGACTAGATAGTATACGATTTCCGCATGATAAGTTCTATTTCAATGGCAATCAAATTATGTAGACCAATTAGAATTAATATATACAACTATAATAATGTTAATGATTTGAAATCTTACTTAAACAAAGTTTATCTCACACTAATTAATTTATGATTAATCACAAATGTAATAAGTATGTAATTTCTGTCCATAATATTAAAAATATTTAGTATATAGTCATTGACTGAATTCAAATAAAGATCGCAAAACAATCTATGCTTATAGGGGAATCGCCAATCTTTGTATTATTTATTATAGTTAACATCTGTACTTGTTTTTTTTTTTTTTTTAAATTAAAATAAATATATTATTATAATTATTATTATCAAAAACTCAAAGGAACTCTGTAATGATATCCTACTAAGCTAAATGCACACTTAAGTATTTCTGTATTTTAGTTTGCCTGAATAGGTAGTGAATTAATGTTTTTCATAAATTCTAACAACACAACCTACCTACTATAAACTATAAACCTAAAACAATTCAGTAACAACGCTAACCAGCCCCCCCCCCCACATCAAATTTTGGGTCCTCGTACTAAATGTTTATGTGGAGTGTGGGCCCTATACAAAACTTCCAAAAACAAAATACAACCAATTAAAAGCGATATTGGTGTCCCATACAGGTTTTTAGGTAATAAATGGTTAACCCACAGCTTAAAATAACAAAATTACTATAAAATAAGTATTTCTATCAAAATTTCAAAAATTACAAATACATTTCAAATATCCGGGCGCCTCTGTACTTCAGGTCCAATAGCCCTCCTCCCACCATGTGCAGGCCCTGTCGATAACTATACTTATGCCTATCTAATTCAAAACCACTTGTATAAACGATCTAAGCAATATCACATAGCCTGATTACCTAATATATTATCAAACTACAATATAAGGTAAGTATTTCAATGTGACTAGAACAAATATTGTTATAAGTAATTATTAATAAATTATGTTTTTTACCACAATAGTGAACCTTTTTTTGCTGACCACGCGGTTGGTTTTGAAATGTCAACCATTGAAATGTGTCAAATCTAATACGCCACAGCTAACGATATCATATCTGAAAAAGAAAAAAAATATATAAGCCTGAGACATCTTCAGCTTGCATTGTGCATTACTATTAATATTGTCACAGACTGCTGTTTAAAGCGGTCAAACGACATGCACAATATTATGATGTATTGTGTTATACATACTTGGGGTTACAATTTTCCAATAATCGAAACGTGTTGTATTGGTTGCAATTATAAAATATAATATTATGACAACCTATGGCGTAGGAAAACGTTCACTGTCACTTTGGATGTGATGAGATGAACAGAGGTTCATCTCATCACATATTTGAGTAGATCCGTCAACAGGAGAACAGTACCGGCGAGAAAGGAGTGAAGTTTAGAAATGAATCGCTGAACGGTCCACAGCGCAGCTCAACACTACACAATACAGACAATGACCCATCGATACTCCCCTACATGAAGGGGATTCAGTGACAGCGGCGACGCCCCTTCCCGTGGTTGGTCAAAAGACACCCTTCTAGTTCGATGATATACTTCCTTGGTTCCCCCCCTTATAACACCATTGTTATTGACTTGCGAGTCTCGATATTGGACTTGCAAATTATTGATAATTACTTTCAAAAAGATGGCACTATGCGAAATATGATTTGAGAAAGTGTAAGGGATGTAGACATATTAAAATTGATATTCCTACTTGAGCACACGGTGGTTCTTGAAAAAAATGTGTACTATATAGACTGTTATTTAAATGTATATATATATATATCATATAGAATCTAAGAAAGCAAATCCACGAAAAAAAATCCCCAATACAATATATCTAACTGTTGGATACAGCAGGCTGTCATAAATAATAGTTAATAATAATATTATCGTTCAAATTTTAGATTCTGAGCGGAGCGAGGAGGGGTCTAGTGGTTTTACAATGGTGTTTATTAATTTATTTATTTTATTCTGTATACAAAATTTGTAACAGAAGGAGTAAATAAATAAATCTTCGATTTTTTACATATAGTATCAGAATCTTTTAAAAAATTGGATCAAGATTGTACTTTAGAGAGGTCATTTCTCAATAGTTATTTAATGTCACGGGAAAAACCATACCAACAAATTACAAAAAACCACTAAAAATGAGATTTTAATTTCTATCGCTTTGTATATTACCATAAAAACGAATAAAAATAAAAATAAAAATAACTATTTTAATTATTTTGTTGTAGTTTATTATATTAACTCAGCATACAGCATATTATAATGGAATATAATAATAATATAAAATATCCAGACTGACAATCCGTCTCCACCTAGAAACGAATCGTTTTTCGTAAACAATGATATGATATCACTGAATTTAAAATGTAATATAATCTATTATACACTGACCCACCCTACTGTGCAGCAAAGCAAAATCCACTTACACTATTTTTTATTTTTTTTTATTAATTCTTCTTTTATACAGCTGTATTCAATAGTTATCGTTATATTATATAGCTTTAGAGATTTTTGCCAGGGATTTCCTTTCCTAGATTCTACATAATATCAATATCATACTGTATAGTACACAATTATTTGTAGTTTATTGGAGGTTATACGCTGGAATAGGTATGGCGTAAAACCTAGCACCCGTTTACTGGTCTATTGTAGGTATAAGCAGTGTTAGGCATTATCTAGATACATTTTTCGTATATTTTATCTCATATAGATCTTTTTTTTAAATTATTTAGATAATTATTTACTCTATAGTCTATTTTTTTTTATACAATATTTATTCACACAATTCACTGCATTGTAATAATATGACCCGTGGAGCTACAAAAAGTTAATATAGAGAAAATATAACATGAAAAATATTTGTTATAAAATGATAGAATTCTAAGGAAAAAAGTTTTTTACTAAAATACTTTATCTCTATTCAATCATAATGTGGACTTTAAAGGGTTAAATTTTTTTTTTTTAATCTGACCAAATGTACCATAGTATCAATCTGTTGACTGTTTATGTAACATTAATTAAATAAAATATCAATGTAAATTTATTATATATTTTTTTTTTATAACCAACTATCAGCTAATTTTTTTTTTTTTAATTATCTATTATCTAGATAATTTTATTTGAATTAATCTATTATCTCATATAGATGATTATATTGAAAATTATCTATTATCTTCTCTAGATAATTATTTGATTATCTATACCTAACACTGTGTTTAAGGTACCTATATCCACAGACCGCAATTACTAAAGATACGCACGTATATATTCAAATAAATCAAAGAAAAAAGTAATATAAAATATTAATTAGTTTCCAAAAAAATAATATTTTTATCATTATTTTCGACCAATTGGATTGGTTCTTTGTAGAAAATTATAGTTGGTCCAAACGACCCTGTTGCAGGTTGTAATTTATATTTAAGGTGCAACTTTGATTATAATATTTTTCCACTAATCTACTGCCCTATGCCTATTTAGGAGAGGAGTTGGTTGATATGGTGTATATTATATGAAAAAATGACTTTACAGGAATAATTCTCAGGCATCACAGAATTATTGTACTTTAATCTCTATTTTTTTATCTGAAAAAATAAGACTTCTCACAGACCCCATTGAAATCCGATACTTTATTTCAAATAATAGTAAATATAAGTTGTAAAAAAAAGCTTGAAATTGTATTATTTTTAAAGACATATTGTTATAAAGTTTGATAATAAAATATTAAAAAACGGAGTTCCATCCAGCCTGTTGATTATTACCCTCTATTAGTTAAAAAAAAATTATCAAATCAGGTTGATTTTACATAGCAGTATCATTATTTCTATAGAGTGTATTTTTATGGACAAAATTACAATGGCACCGGGCACCTTTATGATAATAACCATTATTATATCAATATTAATAACTTTACAATTATAACCACGGTTATTGAAACTATCAATGTTATGGACTTATGGTTGAGGGACTGTTGCAAGGTTCCACGGCTGCATGTTACTTGCAAACCCGGATTAAGGATCAATTGGGCCCCGGGACACCATACACTTTATGGGCCCCCTTTCAACTTTAACTTCAAAAAAATTGTATCATTACATATTAACGACTTTATATTATTGTATAATTTTTTACTATACAAAAAATATACAGGGTGTATCTTATGTCATTGTACGCGGTTTTTTTTTTTTAACAATTATGAATCGATTATACTATGCAATTTCGTTAAAACAAAAAAAGACGTGTTTCTTTATTTTTAACATACAATTTTTTTTATAAAATGTTTAAACACGCAGATGTACCAATAATAAAATTGACTTTATTTTTTCAAATGGTAACCACTATATTTTTTGATGGATTCTGGTAATGTTTTTTTTCTGAACATTTTGACAGTCAAATGATCAATTTTGGTTCGCTAGGTTATTAACTATGGTCCTTTAAATTTTAGTATAATATGCATCAATACTTTTAACTGAAATACCTAATTTACAAGAGCTAAATAATTTTTTCTTACAACTACCTTTTTATATACTTACTTAAATAGTTAAATCGGTAATCTAAAAAAACAAACAAAATTGTTGGCAAATAAAAATGAAAAATGTATTGGACATGTTAAAAAATATATTTTAGGGATAATGATGGGCCCCCAAGTTCAATGGGCCCCGGGACCGTGCTCCCTTTGCCCCCCCTTAATCCGGGCTTGGTTACTTAGGTGGTTCTATTTTCCATCAAAAACAAGATATCATTTTCCTTCACTGTCCATTTTTCTCCACATTATTCTCGACTATAATTATGTCTATTTTCATCCAATATTTTAGCCAGTGTTGTAGTATTATGTTCCGTATTATAAAGATTGAGTAAGGCTAAGATCACATTTTGCGCTTATCAGTTGATCATTACATTCTGGTATTGACTATCAATATCAGCTATCGATTAAGCCTAATATAGAATATATTTTTTTTTGTAATGCAAAAATTATTTATATTAATTATTTTATTATTTTATTTATTATTTATTGGAGGAAATGGAAAGTGGAGGAAAATGGTCAAGTATAATTTTAAATTTTTTTGGTGGAAAATGGATAGTGGAGGAAAACGGTACCTCGTTTTTAGAGGAAAATGGCTACAGCCTGTTACTTGTGCCCCCAAAAAAGATTTATATAACAAGTAGTAAATTAACCAGTAACATGCATTCCCTTTTGCAAATGCAAGTCGAATATATTATAATATTATTATCGTTATTATCTACTAACATCACTAAAATTGATATTATCGTGTAACTGGAATCTATAGTTCATAAACTGTACTGTATAATAAACCTCATTATTTGTGGGATTTGGACAGTTCTGCTTCTTAATCAGGGGCGTCATTTGGGGGGGGGGATTGAAGGGGGTACTTTTGCACCAACTTTTTTTTTAAAACGCCTTCTTTGGCCTGCCCGCAATAAATATAAACGTCAATATAATATATATTTCAGTATTCAAAAAAATGTATTGTACTAATGATTAATTTCCTAGAATGTTTGATGTTTTTTTGTGGTCCACAGTATTATAATTGATAAAATTATAACTCGAACATTGTGAAGAAGGGTACCCATAAAATAGATTTCTGGTTTTATTAAGCTAGCCATATTATATATTTTGAGTATGCAGGGAGAAAAAATGTGTAGGTTAGGTTTGGTCAGGTATTTTATTATAAAGGTGATTTATACCCATACATTTATTTACCAAGTACAAACCACTGTACACTGGTATCCACAATATAAAATAAATACATTAAAAGTACTTACATACACATAGTTCGTTTAAAATAGCAACGATATTGTGATATTTTCATACTAATATAAGTGACATATTAAATAAATTATACAAATATTCTACAGTTTTGTCCGCTTAACCCAACCCCCTCTCACTAAAAAAAAAAAAAAATTAATAAAAAAATGTTCTATGTGGCCTGGTAATGATCTGAATGTCCCGCAAACATTTTGGCACCAACAAAAAAAAAATTGAAATGACGCCCCTGTTCTTAATAATATAAAGACATAATACTATAAACTAGTACAAATGTAATAATACATAAATAATTCTATTTTAATAATTAATTAATACGTTATAACTATAGGTGGCAAAAAATTCAAGCTATTGGTTTAACAGTTAAACAAATACAGAAATTTTTAAATTTTTAAAGAACTTTTTTTGGACTACCTAGTACCTACGCCTTTATTACATTCTGTAATGGTGAGTGATGTGTTTGTGTTTGATCTTATGGTCATTGCTCCAACTGGTTGTGAAGAATTTACGACTATATTATATTAGATAACTATATTTCTGATAATTCTAAATACCCTTCTCATATTTGGTCTAAATGTTCAAATAGTATACAAAGAACAACAAATGCATGTGAAGCTTTTCACACTTAATTCGCATTTTTACTATGGTGATCCACATATTTTAAAATTTATTGACGTCTTAAAATCATTCTAGATTAATACAGATGTTTTAAGTAATAGCATTAATAGCAATAATAGTACTAAAATATCACAGAAAAAAAACATTTAAAATTTAAATACTTAAAAAAACAAATTGAATGTTATAAAAAAAAACGAAATTTCAACATTAAATTGTATAATAATAATAAACGTTTCATATAATTTCAATCAATATAAAGCTCTAAGTATATATATTCTTATTTTTTTATTATTTTGAATCATATTATATACTAGCCGATGCCGCTCACTTTGTCACCCGTAAAAAATGACAACTCTTAAAAAAATTGGGTTTATTCAACTCCTTTTGTGTGTAAATCGTAGCAGTAAGTGAAACTGAGACATCCTCGTTGGCAATCCAACTATGATCAATTTTTTTTTTTTACCTCATACATAGCAAACAAAACGGAATTATATTTAACAAAACGTAACTTCAACTCCGTCTGATGCATAGACATCAAATATGTATATAATATATGTATAGGTTAACCTATGGTTGAAAAACTGTAGGACTAGATATATCAATTAACACGTATAGGCGGGGATATATATCACCATGAGCTAAGTTTAGGTTAGGTACGGACATTTTTTTTTTGAGAGGGGCTAAGCCCCCAATGCCAATCCCCCATGTACGCCTTAGTGTTGAGCGTATATACCTACCCTAAAAAAAAATTACGAATGCATCACTGAATTTATTTTACTATTATAATATTGATATATTAGTAAATAAGTACATATTATTATATTATGATATACAATTCTATATAAATATTTATTTGTTTATTAATAAATGGGTAAGTACCCTTTCGCAATAATAATTGTACAGTACCTAAGTAGAACCTCAATTTGGAAAATATAACAGAGAAATTAATTAAACAAATTAGTTCTAAATGAGTTAATATATTTAAAATTAATCGTGTTCCTGTTTATGAAACCTAACATTTTAAATGATTTTTTAATATTGTATATTAATATATTTATTCAGTTTTCTAAGTAATTCATGCTAATTTTTGGTCATGCTTTTTTTCGCTTTTTTAAAAAAAAAATATGCTTCATTTTTGCTGTTTTAAAATAATGTTGTACTTTTTTTGTTATTTATTTTTATTAAAAATCCAAGCCCTAATAATAATTAATAATAATTAATAGAATTATCTAGATGACTAGACAAGAAAAAGTAATAACACTACAATAATTATTTACCTATATTTAGTGGGAGGTAATTTTGACGTCTCCAAATATCAAATTTTTCTATATTTTACTGTAAAATTAAAGTACAGTTGGATATTTTTAATTGTCAAAAATATTTAATTATTTTTTTTTTATAATATAATTTTGATGTCTGATCGGAAACAGTAAACCCGTAACTCGTGTACGAAATCGATCTATTCATGAAAAGTTGTCCATTTAATGAAAATACGAAAACGGTAAATAATATACTATAATAAGAACACTTAAAAATGTTGTTATAACCTGATCTGAATTTAAAATTACATAATTACATTTAAAGTTACTGATTAATAATTAATTTCTAAAATTATGTTATATTAAGTATCAAGGAATTATCCCCCATAATATTATAACACATATACCTACCTACATAATCTTATATTTTCCTCAGACCTATCCTCATTAACTTTATTTTTAACTTTGATTGTATCTATTACGTTCAAACATGTCTACCACTATAAATACCAATTTGTAAATTTATAATTTATAATGAGCAATTGTAATAATACTTATTGTATTAAAACAATAAACATAGTAATAAAAAAAAATATCTATATATATATATATTTGATGATATTATTGTGAATAAAGTAATTTACATAAAACCTGTTTACGTGGAAATAAATTTAAAATTTTTAATACTTAGCAATAAAAGTTGAACATTTTATAAATTTTTAACTACCTAGAAAACAATTACTAAATCGGGTCGAAAATTGGATTTTTAATACTTATAAAAAGAAAACGTGCATATGTATTTTTAATATTTTTCAACCACTATTGTAACAATATATCAGGATCATTATATTAAATTGTCATGCTTTTTTACCCAACAAATAAAATTGAATTGATATTTATAGAAAAAAAAACTAAAAAAATTGAAAACCGACAAATGTCTGTAAACAGCTCATAAAGAGTCAAAATATTTTTTAAATCGTATGGTGTATAGAAAATGAGAATGTAAGCATTCAGTTATTTGTTTTTGAATTATAACAAAATAAGAAAACCGGTACATGAGAAATCCAGTGAACGATGTCCAGTATAAATCCTAATTTTGTATAAATATGAATTTCAAATGCTCATAAAAATTTAATTTGACTTTCTTGTAGAAATTTTTTTTTTGAAAAAGGTAGACAATCTTATGAGGAATCTTGTATTAAATGTACAGTTCTTAGATTTAAATACAACATTTTTTATGATTTTCCAACTCAAAATAATTTGCAAATTTTCGTGAATTTTACGTATTTTGTCAATATTTGAACTTTAAATGCTTATAAAAAAATTTGATTTTTAATATTTTTCATCTGTTTTTGAAACAATATATAAGAACCCTTATAATATTTTGAATATTTAATAGTGTACAGAAAATATTAATAAAAATGTTTAGCTTACTTTCTTCTGTCTACGGTCATTTGTTTTAAAGTTACGCCAATAACCAAAATCGATTTTATCGAAAACCGATTTTGCGTAAAAATTCCCGTATTCCCTTAATTTTTATGTTGTTTTCAAAACTATTGGGAATTTTAAATTTTGACTACCCGAATGCACCAACTAGATTCACTTTCCTATCAAACGATATACCAGTCCCTTTAATAACCAAATTTTTGTACTACACACATAGTCCTAAATCGGTCAAATCTAAATTATTTCTAGATGAACACTAGTATACTATATACAACCGTTCACGGTTCATACAAAGCTAGTAATAATAAAAATAGCTACTCTCAATAAAAAAATAGGTATATCTTAATTCGTGATAACAATGAATAATAATAGGTAACTATAATAAGAGTGTAAGACGTAAGAACACAATATATTGTTTACCTACTGTGTGTCTGTGTAGTAGATAATAATTAAAACGTGGTTTAGCAAAAAACCATTGAAATATAAAAAAAATGTGAAGATATTAAATTATACATAATATTATTAGAAAGGTTTAGTTAGAATAAACACACTTTTAAATTTCGTAATACACAAAGTGTGTCACTGTGTCGTACCACACACAAGTTTAGGGACTACAAGATACTGTTGAGAAAATCGAAACAGTCTTACTGCCCCAAATCGTGATGACTGACATAAAAACAGTGGCGGCTCGTGTATATGTGCACAAGTGCACGTGCACTACCTACCCAAGCTCAAGAACAAATGAAAACATAAATCATAATAATACAACTAAGTACTTATAGCGTTATTGAGATTATTTTTAAAACTAAAAAAACTAATTCAGAATGTTATGAAAATATTATAATCTTAATTGGATTGGGTTATTTCGATGTCCAAACAGCCGGGCGCGGTTGTCCGCGACGGAACGGTATCGGTGTGATTATAGTGGTCACAGTGGTGTTAGTGTTCGGACTTATCTAGATAAATTCTCTAGATGAATATCTAGATAATTATTTGTTCATCTTTTATCTTTTTTATTTATCTTTTTCATTTATTTATTTTTTTTGGATGTGCAAGAGTTCATTAAAACCCACGAGCCACCACTGCATAAAAATAAAACATTTAAAAAATTAAAAAAACACACATCATTGTAAAATCAATACATTCATCGCTCCACTCAGAATCTAAAATTAAAATATTATTTATTTAGTTTAATAAACTAGCGAACCAAAATTGATGATTTGACTATCAAACTTTAGAAAAAAAAAAAGCTTTACCGGAATCCATTAAAAAGTATGGTAGTTACCATTTGAAAAAAATAAAGTTGATTTTGCTATTTGTATACCTTCGTGGTTAAAAATGTTGAGATTTTTATAAAAAAATTGCCTGTTAAAAATAATAAAACACGTATTTTTTCGTTTTAACGAAATTCTATGTCATCGTCCATAATCGTTAAAAAACCCTGCGTACAATCTCAAGTATAAGATAGTCGATACTTGATGTGATTGATGTTTAAAAAAAATTATTATTTATTTTATAAAATATTATTCGAACTTGTTTATTTTTTTTTTTTTGTTGAATTAGACATCGGCTTTTTACTTTGGGTAATAGTGAATGATGCTTAAAATATTAGGTGAGTGACTTTATGGATCAAACGTTTGCGTATTTTTTTAATGTGTATATGAAGCACTAGGTATTTAAAACCGAAAGCTGTCAGCGATGTTAATAATTGTTGAGGATGCCAAGTATTTTACGATGAACTTACACATAATATATTATAATACGCATGGACAGATGGACAGCCAACCCTTCGTCAGTGAACATAAATATGAGGGTTCCTACATATTCACAAAGGGGATAGAATATCTTATACAACACCCATATATATATATATATATGTATTATTGTATGTACATAGTACAAGGTTTGCTTTCACATACATGGTTATAAATATATATATATATATACTATATAAGCTATATATATACATATATGTTTTTGGCGTCCCCTGATTGTGGGAATCGACCAAGTAAACAGTATTTGAGCGTCAACCCCCGAGGGTTCACATGTGTCGAAAACTTTCAGAGGTGAGTCAACGGCGCTTACAATATAGATATTCCAACCCTCGTCAGTGTACAGAAATGGGAGAGTGCTTACAAAGGGGATGGAATATCTTATACAATACCTACCCATATTATATATATATATATTATAGTATGTACGATACAAAATTTACCATAGGTTTTTGTACATCTCACAACCAAAAAAAAATTCAAATAAATTATTTATGAGCGTTTGAAGTTAGAATCATTGGCTAGTCACCCGTAGGCCGTAAATTAATAAATCCTCATGGAACGATTTTCTTATTTTATTGTAATTGAAAACTATTAACCGTAGTTACTTGAAAGTTTCAACATATCTATCATTTTATATTCATAATAAAATATTTAAAATTTTTGGCTTGTTTTAAGTTATATCTACCCAAGCATTTAATTTTTTTTTTTTTTTGTCTATAAATGCCAATCAATTTTTTTCGTTTGGTCGAAATTATTGAAAATGTAATACAAGGTTCCTAATAAGTATCTAGTTATCTAATTTTTTTTCATAAATATTTAAAGTTCAAATGTTGACAAAATTTATCAAAATCTCGAAAATGTTCAAATTATTTTGTAATTAAAAAATTATAAGATAGTCAATTTTTATAGCTAAGGATTGAAAACTTGAACAAGGATTCTCAGAAATGTTTCATACTGTAAACAAAAAATCTAAATAAACAGTTTTATTACAGACATTTTAAGTTCAAATTTAGACGAAATTAATAACAATTTTAGTTATTCTGTTTTAATTCAAAAATATTATTCGTGGGTAGGTACCTACTAGGACATTATTATATATTATACACACAACGAATGACGTGTTTCTAATGAAATTATTTTGGGCATAAATTAATTTAACCTTCTGTAGTACTTATTCGTAATATTAAAATTAAGTAATTTAATCATAATATTGTAAAATATACTTATTACGGGACTTGCTAAATTACAGGCTAATTTTCTTACCAGAGAAGATTCTGAAGCAGAAAATCTAAGCATTTGTATCGTCAAAAAAGCCCTACTGTACAGTAGATCTGATACCATCTTTTTTTATATAACAAATGTATAGTCTTATTTATTTGTACACTTATCAAATCCATAGTGCACAC
>NC_042493.1:114418230-114423321 GCF_005508785.2 Acyrthosiphon pisum
TTTCAATTTTGGATTAAACACTTTGTGTTGGGGTTCACTAAAAAAATAGGGACTGCCAACAATTATGAATAGTGTCTGAAAATGATTTAAAAACTAAACACATTAAAAATTTAAGTTCAAATTTATAGATTTGAATATCATGATGCTAATTGCAGTATATTTTCAAATATCATATTTTTTTTATAGAAAAACCTAACATTGGTAGGTATACATTTATCTACATACCACAACGGTTATTAATGTTTAAGTTAATGTGATATACTACAGACAACAGTTGCACGGTTATAGATAATTGTATATTATGATATACATCTTAGAAGAGTAAATGTAGCCAATGGCGAAAGTGTCCAATGACACAGACATGATGCATTATTAATTGGGCGAAAAAGTGTGAACATTTTAAACCTACAACAAGTATCCACGTAAGTAGGTTATTTTGTAAAAAATCTCAAAAATATAAAACACAGTTTTTTTTAATAGTTATTATATGTTCATAATTGGAGGAAATTACATATATGTATAATATAACCAAGAATATCGATTTAAATTACGAAAAACCACTAAAAATGGGATTTTAATTTCTAACGCTTTGTTTATCACCATAGAAACGAATAAAAAATAATAATATTATAATATTAATTCAATTTACAGGATATAATAAATAATAACAATATAAAATATCCAGACTGACAAATCGTCTCCGCTCAGAATTGTTTTTCTTATACAATGATATTATATCATTGAATTCTAGTACCTAATAGAATCCATTATACATTGACCCACTTGTAACCTATTGTACATCAGATCGACAGTCACGTACCCACTTTATTTTTTATTAAAAATAATGCGAGCTAGGGTTTCCTTAGGTTGTACGGTTACCGGCAAATGATATAATATTGTAAAATACAGGAACGGAATAGTTCGTCTAGAGCAGTGCATGGTGTAGGTGCCTAAATGTTTTAAACGTCATAGTACCTACGTCTAGAGCGTTTACATTATCCGATAATCGTGTAGCTATAAGGACGGTTGTTAGTACAAGGCACAATAAAATAACCAGGGTGGATGTAAAGAAATGCATATTATTATTTCTTCATGTTGAACATTAGAAAATATTAATTTTATACTATTTATCTTAGAAATTGAATAGTAATAGGTAGGTACTAAAATAATAAATTGCTGTAGTAAAATATTACGATGAAAACTTCATAAAAATATGACATCACATCACCATGCCAATAATAATCATTAATTATAACATCTCAAAGGACCACACTCAAACGAGTCCGCGGGATAAAATCCCACCGGGTGCAAAACAAAATTTACTTATAATCTAATAATATTATTTACCTATATCAATATTGACATGCAGTTAACAACTCTCAAGGGGGGAAGGCGAAATATATAAAACATAATATAGAATGTTTAATAGTTACCGTATAATGGCGTATGTGTATTATAGTCGTATAGAAACATTAGTACTACATTATAATATTTATAATAATATTGTACATTATCGTAACTTGCCATCAATATAAGTTATAAATGTAAATATTTAATTAAATATGAATACCTACATGGTTTATACATAATTAAATAGTGCATTTTTTTTTTTGTAGTATAAGCATAGGTAGGTATAATTTCACATTTTTACGAAATTTGATAAAACCGTGAAAATGTGCAAACTATTTTGTAATTAACATTTTATAAAATATTTATATTTTAATTTACGTCAACCTATTCAGAAAAATTCTAAACGTTACATACCAGGCTGTTTTTAATTATACAAATATATTAAAAACAATCAAGTTTTGTGTGATAAATTGGGAAATGCAATTAAAATGTTTTTCGAAAAATATACATTGATATTGAACTAATTTCACCTTGTGTATTTCAAGTTACTTTTTCCTTTTAAATTAAAGTACGTCGGGTCGGGGTGTCGGGAACACTATTCTAACCCACTCATAACATGTCTCTGAAAACACTAATCATCTGGCCCAGAGTAAAAAAAATTTCCGAATGGCCTGCTACTTATGCTCTGTAAATTGTTCTTTATACTTTATAATATGCACTAATTGTTACTACTTCTACTGGTATATGCACACAATTAGCAGGTTGAATTTACTATAATTATACATCTATAATGATAAAAAAATTAATTGTTACACAATTATCTTTACCAATATTTTTTTCTAAAAACCAGTGGCGTAAATTTCCCCCAAATTCTGGTGGTGCAGACAAGTATTTTAATTTCCGTACCCACCAATACTCCAAACTCCTTTGGAAATTGTTTACCTAGTGTCCTATAATGGCTAAGCGTACCTAATCAGTAGTATACAAAATATAAGAAAATATTATTATATTTCAAAAAGAAAAAAATGTAGAAATTATATTCATTGGTTTTAATGTTTAATTAACTAATATAGGTAGTACATCATCTTTGCTATAACTGTATGAAAATCTTTAATATTTATATTATGAAACACTAAAATGATGTATAAGGTACCAAAACTACCAAGGAAAAAATTATGATTTAATATAATATATTTATATATATATAATATACGAGTATAAAATATGTATATTATGTGTCGTATAGGACACTAATGGATGTGTTAAATTTGAATTCAATGATACAAAATAAATGAATGCAAAAAAATTTTCTGAGCAAGGATGGTCTGTTAGCCTATGTAAAAATAATATTTTTAAAATACAAAAAATAACTAAAATCATTATTTATTGGTTTTAATATGTAATTTGGTCCAAATTTGAACTTAAAATGTCTGTAAGAAAGAACTGTGTTTATATATTCAATAGTCATGATTTTTTGGTTACATTATGAAATACCTATTATGATATCCTTATATCTATAAAAATTGAACGTTTTATACATGTTACTAGGTACAAAATAATAGTTCATGATTTTGATAAATTTATCAAAATTCGAGTTTTAAATCATTTTAAATAAAAAATTGGTAAATCAAGAAAGTGGTCATATCGCTTTTCTGTACGACTGTACCTACATAAGGTGTCTAGGTGTAACGGAATTTAATGATATAAAATCGATTCTGAGCGATGACGGTCTGTTAGCCTATAATAGGTATTATTTAGTATATTTTATTATACTATTGTGAAAACTGACGATTCTTTGGTTACAGTATAAACTATTTATGATAATCTGTGTTTTTAATTTTAAATCTTTAACTATAAAATTAAACATTTTATAAATTTTTAACTTAAAAATAATTTGAAAATTTTCAAGATTTTGTTAAAATTTAAGCTTTAAATACTTATTTAAAAGAAACGTGCATATGTATTTTTATTTTTTAATATTTTTCGACTGCTGTTGTTTCTATTTATGAGTTTTTATGAGAAGTTTGTCTACCTTTATTTAAAAAAAAAAAAAATGTCTACAAGATAATTAAATTATATTTTTATGAGCGTTTGAAGTTAAAATTTTTACAATATGATTTCTCATGTAGCGATTTTCTTATTAAGTTGTAATTCAAAAACGAATACTTTATATTTATATCAGATGTTTATTTTATCAATTCCTAAACTATAACTATAGTTGCTTTCGCGTTTTGGTTTTATTGTTCTGAGGTTTTAAGTAAGTGATAATATTTTATTCTGTATTTTATTTTTAGATTCTAAGTGTAACGATAAATGTATTGATTTAACAATGATGTGTGTTTTTTTTTTTTTTTTGTGTCTGCAGTGTACACGATAAGTAGTCGAAATAATACTTCGATTATCAACATCAGTATCTTGTTCGATTGGAAAGTGAATATCGTTGGTGCATTGGGAAGGTCAAAATTTAAAATTCCCAGTAATTTTCAAAAGCGCCGTTAAAACAAAAGAAAATTTAAGGAAAAACGGGAATTTTTACGCAAAATCGATTTTTACAAAATTGAATTTGGTTTTTGGTGTAACTTTAAAACAAATGACCGTAGATACATGAAATTTTCAATGGTTGTTTATACAGTAGAACCTCGATTATCCGAACTAATTCGACCGCACCTAGTTCGGATACGCAAAAGTTCGAATATTGGAAATTTAAAAAAAAAAAATAGAAATACATAAGTATTAATTATTTATTATTTTTATAATTAAATATGTATTTATTATTGTTATTAATATTTTATTAGAATTACATACATACATACATTACATTATCAGAAACATTATCATACATTATAAGAAATACATTACATTTATTTTATTTACACGTAAAATACATACATAACCTGTACTAATAATAAACCAAAAACGGTAGTTTTGATAAATTCGATAAACCGGCCGGATACGAGTTTTCATGTTCGGATAACAGAACGTTCGGATACGCTAATTATAGTTCGGATAATAGAGGGTTCGTATAACGGAGGTTCGGATAATCGAGGTTCTACTGTATTTCCATTTTCTATACACGATCACATTTTCAAAATATTTTGATTTATTTTGAACTGTTTAGAGACATTTTCATTTTCCATTTTTTTTTAGTTTTTTTTCTAAAAATATCAATAAAATTTTATTTGTTGGATAAAAAGCTTGAAAATGTAATAGAAGGCTCCTAGTATATTGTTTCAAAGGCAGATGAAAAATATTAAAAATCGTTAGTCACAGTTTTTTTTTATAAGCATTTAAAGTTCAAAAAATGACAAAATATGGAAAAATCACGAACATTTGCAAATTATTTCGAGTTAGAAATTCATAAAAATTTTTCTTTTTAAATCTAAGATATGAAAATTTAATACAAGATTCCTTATAAGATTTTCTACATTTATCAAAAAAAAAAATGTCTATAAGAAAGACAAATTAAATTTGTATGAGCCTTTGTAATTCTTATTTTTACAACATTGGATATTCACTCGATTTCTCATGTGGCGATTTCCTTATTTTGTTGTAATTCAAAAACGAATAACTGTAAATACATGAAAATTTCACTGAATGTTTATATTAGCATTTTCTAAACACCATACAATTTTGAAAATATTTTGACTCTTTTTGAGCTGTTTACGGACATTTTCAGTTTTCAATTTTTTTAGTTTTTTTTTCTATAAATATCAATAAAGTTTTATCCTGTTGGGCCAAAAA
>NC_042493.1:114423719-114450740 GCF_005508785.2 Acyrthosiphon pisum
GACCGAAATCGTCTATTCGCAGCGAATGTCGTTGGCCAACGTCGAACGTGCATTGCGCGCTAGCCGCACCCATTGAACAATTTAAGAATATTTTGATGTCAACATTTAGCACGCGATTAGCATGAATTTGCACGACTAAATTTAGAATTCGCACGGTAATATATTAGCCGGAAAGTGAGAAATACTTTGGGCGCGGCTGGAGAAACGCTGCACCGGCCGCGCCCAACTTAAATTCTAAAGAATTTTGAGAAATTTTTTATGCCAATATTTAGCACGTCATTAGCATGAATTGGCACGATGGTCAACAGAATTCGCACGACATTCTTTCCCTGCTAAAAATCAATTAACCCTTCCAAACGTTGCGCCAGCCGCGCCCGATATTGAAGTTTTGCGAATTCATCAACTTTTATTATGCCAATATTTAGCACGTCATTAGCATGAATTTGCACGACTAAATTTAGAATTCGCACGGTAATATATTAGCCGGAAAGTGAGAAATACTTTGGGCGCGGCTGGAGAAACGCTGCACCGGCCGCGCCCAACTTAAATTCTAAAGAATTTTGAGAAATTTTTTATGCTAATATTTAGCACGTCATTAGCATGGATTGGCACGATGGTCAACAGAATTCGCACGATATTTTTTAATGGTTAAAAAACCGTTTTAGTGGTTTTACCGTTGCGCCAGCCCGGCCCATTATAGAAATTTTGTTATTTTTGCAATTTAAACACTGCCAAAATTTAGCACGCCATTAGCATGAATTCGCACTCCAGTCATCGGAAAGGGCAAAGCCCCCATGGCTTATTTAGCTAAGAAACATTTAAGCCTCCCTAAAATTCGATCAAATCTCCGCCTGTGTTATTATAGATATAATCAATTACATATTTAGTCATAATTTTAATGACATAATACATTATAGGATTCATTGTTTAAATGAGTACATTATAGAACACAACCTATAGACCGTTACTCACAAGTAGTTGTTGATATGAAATTAATAATCGTCAAGATATTATATTGTAAATGTTTTTTATATTACCTTACTTTTTAAATGTTTATAGTAACGATTATAATATTAATGTGGTGCCTCAAAATAAATCCTTGCACACGGGCCTATCAAGATGAGATTATAGTTGCGGCACTCCATTTTACACAAATTATTATTATTAAACAAACCACATATTATAAAAACAATTAAAGTACGGATACTTTCTGTCATTCAATTTTAAACTTGGGAAATAATGCTCATCGGACGATGATTTGGAGCTTAAATGTACCATTTATATTATACTAGCTGATCCCGTGCACTTATAAAAATTGTGATTTTTCTACTCCTTTTGGATGTAACTCGTTGCAGTAAGTGTAATTCAGCACTATTCCCAGGGTTGGTCCTCTCTTCTGGTTACTAACCGTTAATTACAATTAATGGTTTATATAAAATTAATAAATCTCAAGATATAATATTGTAAACGTTTTTTTATAGAAACTAATTTATTAACTATGCATTTTGATGCATACAGCATACTATTTTATCGAACAGCTTTGAAGAGTTAATTCTTTTTTAGGATACCTAAAAAATAAACCTAGAAATAATATTTGATGTGTCAATAATTTTTGTTAATAGCGAATCAAAAGTGTTAAGGGGCCTCGCCATCGCATTGATTTAAGGAGAATCATTTAGGCAATTTCTAATCTCGTTGTCGCCACCCGAGGTCTATGTGTTAGTCGTAAATGATTATTAGTGTGTGTGGCGTCCATGCGGGTCAATTGTAGTGATACGGAGGGCTCTCGCACGCACTCGCACGCACATGTCGTATGTAATATTGTGATCATGAAAAAATGTTTATTTTTCACTCAAACACACGATTCTAATTCCAACACAACGTCGCAACGATTAACTCGATTTGCATTCTGACAAAATATTCTTTTTTTCCACAACATCTACGAGGCATCGGTCGAGGTACATTTTTAAAATTGTATTTAGTTAATTAAATATTTAAGTTGGAAATTCTGAATTTTTTTGATTTTTCTACAATTTTTATTGCATTTTAAATTACAAAAATTAAAAATGTGGCTCGACCGTTTCCTTGTATATATTACGGACAATCCGAATATTTTTTCAGAATAAAAATCGTGATAATTGTCGGCACGTACCGTTGGAATTGGAGACAGTAGTTTTTGACAAAAAAAGACGTGGTAGCGAGGCCCCTTAATATCTATTAACCGTGGCACACAGGTACCTAGGATTTTGGCACTTTTGTACGATATGACTTTTTTTTTTCTTATCTCATTTTGGCGCTTATGTCTTCCTACCGGTTTCAACAAAATTGAGTTTTCTATTTTTCCACCTAATAAGAAATTGGGTTACTTTATCCACCACAACACACGAGTGGGTACTTACCAACATAATTTTAATGTTTAAGCCCAAAAAAAAATTTACTTATGAGCAAAGCGTTTGAATGGGTTGATTGATAATTTGCAGGTAAAGTATTTCTCACTTTCCGGCTAATATATTACCGTGCGAATTCTAAATTTAGTCGTGCAAATTCATGCTAATGACGTGCTAAATATTGGCATAATAAAAGTTGATGAATTCGCAAAACTTCAATATCGGGCGCGGCTGGCGCAACGTTTGGAAGGGTTAATTGATTTTTAGCAGGGAAAGAATGTCGTGCGAATTCTGTTGACCATCGTGCCAATTCATGCTAATGACGTGCTAAATATTGGCATAAAAAATTTCTCAAAATTCTTTAGAATTTAAGTTGGGCGCGGCCGGTGCAGCGTTTCTCCAGCCGCGCCCAAAGTATTTCTCACTTTCCGGCTAACATAGTACGGCTATGTTGTGCATATTTTGTAAGATGGAGACAACGCATGCGGGTGTAGCGTCCTCTTAAGTTATACCAACTAAGGTATACTAAATAAAAAACAATCTAGTTTCTTCATGCTAATAATTAATCATTTCTGTACCTAATTTAAAGTTTTAATAATAGCTTAATATTAATAAAGAACTTAATTTTGTCAAAAATTGAAATTAATACTTGTTTTATTTTATTTATGTATGATTGTGTGATAAATTTAGTTTGATACGAGATAACCAAATTATTATAACTACATAACAAATTAACAAATAAAGTTGATTGGATTAATTACTTACTGCATGTTGCTTGGTAATAATTCGTATTTAGTAGGTAGGTGGCAGATAAGTTTTTTAAGTTTATACCTACCTACCTATTTTATTAAAAAAAGTATAAACCAGAAATCTACAAAATCATAAGTTTACCTATACTGGTATTGTTGTTTGTAATACATTCATATTTCATTATAATATTTATACCACGTACAAAACACCCGGCTATTATCTAATACCTATACGAGTCTAAATACACTACATTATTTCTATTGAGGTAGGTATCTTGTTAGTGTGTCCCTGGAGGTAAGGCATAGGTCAATTAAGTTAGGGGTATAGGGTTCAAATCCGACTCCGGTCGTTTATTAAACTTTATTTAATTATGGCATCCCTGTAAATAAAGTAAGACGAAAAAAGTATTTGATTTTAAATACATAAACTCTCAAAAAAGTATTCAAATACTGTGCCCAAGTACTTTTTTCAAATGTATTTAGAATACGTATTTGAATACTTAAAAAGTATTTGAATACTTTTACTCAAATTCTTTTACTCAAGTACTTTACAAGACTGAGCATTAGGTATATCCTTAACTGTGGCAATTGGTGTTGTAAATATAAAATACCTAATGCAAAAACGTATATTTTAAGTTATATAAATACAAGTAATCAAGGCAAAGCAATAAAGAAAAAAATTAGAAACCGTTTTAGAAAAAAATTGTGGTAATAGGTACTGCAATACGAAGACAGCATACAAAAACAAAATTTGATATTAAAGCTTAAAAATTAACAAGATGTAAACATAATTCAATCCTAGTAAGTACATTAAATGATAAATAAATTGAAGAAATCATTCAAGTTAAAAGAATTAGTCTAAGAACTTACTATCACTCAAGGTTTGGTAAACCAAAGCATGCCTCATTACAATAATACTTGTCATCTTATATATATATAATACTTTACAAATAACACATGATATACATTAAGCTAGTATACTGTAGAATCAAAATTAATAATAATAAAACATAAATAAAGAACAATATTATGAAATAAATCATCTCAACACTCCAGCTCTTAAAAAATACCTCAACTTTAGGACCACACTGACAAGTGAAACCCACCAGGATAACCGTTTCAAGCGAATAAAAGTAAAATATATGATATGGTTCATGAAGTAATTGAACTTTAAAGTACATCTTGTATGTTCAGTTATTTAATTATTATAAATCAATAAAACCCAAATTCTTACAAAGCAATGCTGGAACTCGGGTAAGTATCAAAATACTTTTATGAATTATTACAGGATGGTATTTAAAGACCTGACTGTTTCTTAGTTAGCAGATTTCGGTTTTATGAACTTATTTTCTGGAATAATTGTTGTATTCAGTTTAAAACAAGCTCTCATTTAAAATAGGTTACAGTATATTTAATATTAATTATTACGAATTCTAATAGTTGTATCAATTATTGTTAAGCTACTAAGTAGTATGAGAAAAAAAATCTTAATATATCAAATACAGTTAATGTGTAAATCTAAAAAACTAGTTTATAAATAACCACAGTTATAAAAATTAGTACAAATATGACCACAATTATTTACAAAAAAAAAAAAAAAAAACTAACCAATAAACTAGCTTACTATACTTTTTTTTCATATAAAAATAACCTCAGGTGGCGACCGATTTTTTGAGGTAATGTCAAACTACTCCACTTGATAAATCAGTTTAACCTATTTCCGTTGCCTGAGATTACTCCTATATTATTTGACAGAGTATAGAATGCTATATACTACAATAATAAAATATAATTATAAACAGAAAATTATTAAACAATAATAAACAACAATTCACTATATACGACATTACTAAACATTAATCAATAAATTAGAAATATATACAATTATGCTAGAAATGTACTATAAAATTAAAAAAATAAATAAATCAATAATAATAAATTACTAGACAACAATCATTTTTGTCACAAATTTAATTGTTACATTACATAAGGGACATTTATTTGATTTTCTCCACAATTTTTTAGCACATGAGTAGCAACAATAAATATGAGCAATTTTTCCGTGATTAAATGCACCATTTTTAGGGCTTATATAACATATGCTACATATGTTATTAATATTTTCATTTATCTGAGTATAACTATTCTCAATACGAGTTAAAATACCCGGTTGAGAATTTGATGGACTGGATTTCTGAGAATCTTCAAGTAAGTTGTATTCTTTTTTTGGCTTGGACATGTTTAAACGTTTGACATTTTTTGTCTTGGGCCGAGGCTTACTCCCGAAAAATTCCATTCTATACTAGAATAAAATTACAAAATTATAATTAAATAATATATCCTTATCATCAGTGTTATACATAAATAAAAAGATATTAATCAACTATGTTTAATTTCCATAATATAATGTATTGTGATGTATGTTACAAGATTATTAACACAAAATATTAATATGATCATAATTGTTGTCTCTATTCATCATACTGAATATTATATTGTAGTCATGTAGCAAAACCCATTATTTATATTATAATATTAGAGTAAAATAATATACAGTAGAAGCCGCTTATTAGAAACACTTTGGGACCAAAGTGAAATGTGTCAATTAACCGATTGTTTCTAATAAGCAATTTGTTAGATATAATATACGGGCGATCCGTCCTGGTACATTTTGTTTCAATAATGTGATTGTATCAATAATCCGTGTTTCTAATAAGCGGCTTCTACTGTAATATAAAAATTATTAAAAAAAAAAAAAGGCGCCAAGTCAACTCTGTTAATGTGTTCATTTTTTCATTATAAGTTATAACCTTTAATACAATACTAAATATATCATTGATTAGCATATATAATTTTTCAAAAAGAAGCCATAATTGTCTGTTTGTCTATGTTCTAGTTAAAAATTTGTAAAAAAAAAATCATGCAACTCTATAATATTAAAAAATCATTCACAGAAGAAACATGAAAAGCTAATTTAATAATGTATGAATGAAATGTTATTAATATAAGTAATAACTAAAAATAATGAGTAATAGTATTAGTATTTTATTTGTTCAAAATGAAAAAAAGATTATGATAAAAATTATGGCATTTTTTTAAATATATATTATTTTAAAAATGAGATTTATAAGATACTGTATATTATTACATACAGTTTTGAATGATACTGCATTGAAGTATTTTTATCTAACTCAAACGTTGTCAGTTAATTGACACCAGATGTTTTTTTTTTTATCTCTCATGAATAAAAATTCAAATTATTTATACCACACTTATATCTCTAAATAGTGTTCTTTAATGATTTTGATTATAAATAACATTTTTTTTATTATTAAAAAATAAAAAATTGGTGTTACAATGAAATTATATATTATCTATCAATTACTAACAATTATTTAGTACTACTGACATACCAACATACACATATGTGTTGTGTAATTCACCTATAAATAACCTATATAATACATTAAAATTAATGACAAAATCATATTCATTTTCAATTCCTTACTCGAAAACAAACAAAACAGTATTGAAAGTAGGGATTGGGGTTTTCTTTTCTGCATTGTAGGCAAGTTTTAAAACAAGCTGGAGGAGGTAAGTCTGTTTTAGGAGTAGTTACTTCTCCATCAGTGTCGTCAGGATTGTATCCATTGTCTGGTAAAGTAACATCGCAATTTATAATATTATTAGTGACCTAAAAAAAAAAAAAAAATAGAATATCTGGTGTACTAAGATGTTGACCATCTTACAAATATACAACATATCAAATTTATGTGTGATAATTATTAAGTTTGACAATAGGTCAACTAGGTCTCACTATAATATTACGCTTACTAAACAAAATTGTAACTGCTAAATACAAAATTGTTGTGTTGTAAGTTCTTACGACGGCAACAACACTGAGGGTGTGGTATCCTCTTGAATAAATTATTTTAAGCTAAGATGAACATTATATATGCTTAACTAACTTATATAAGATATTTAATGGTTATAAAGTTGTTACAAATATTGTGAACAAGAACGGCTTGTATTTTACCTTAAAATCTATCAACATTGAAGAATCTGAAGAATTTGATTCTATATTATGGCAAGATGATGAAGTGCTGACCACATCAAATTCTGTATGATTGGTTTGACCATTGCAGTCACAGTCGCTTCCACAACTCTTATCTGAGGAAAGATCTGCTTCGCTTATTGCTTCCACTAAGAAATGAGTAATACTAATTATTAAATATCCATAATAAATGTATAGTTGTTAATGTAAATTGTACAATACAAATAAAACTAGCTTCATGTATTTAAGATAGACATAAATGTTGATGCTAAATTACTTATAATTTTTATTTATCCTTAAGAGTACTCAAACTATTTCACAGCCGAGGATGTCAAACCCCCATGAGTTGTATCTGTCTTACTAATGCAAAATATACCAAAATGTACGTCCAGAAATTTCATTGTTGTGTTGTTGGCATGAATATTACATGAATTGATATACATTAACAAATTTAAATATATGAACATTATCTCTGTTCTCTTATTCGTTTTTTTATGAAATTTTTATTTTCAAGTGAATTATAAGCATTTTTAAATATTAATATTTTACTCATAATATACTTAAAAATGAAAATTTTGAAAAAATCTAACAAAGATAATTTTCTCTTGGAACTGCTATATGTATATCTGTATATCTATGCATTAGAAAGATGTTGGCAAGACATGTGGGCATGAAGTCTTCTTAAATAGAACTGAAATTGAAGTTAGACCGAACTCACAAAAGTTAATATATATATATTTCAATAATAGTTTCTTTAAACATTATGGAATACTTGAGACATTTATTTTTTATTTATAAAAAAAATGATTATTCAAAATAGTTAAAACATACTATTCTTTTAATTTTGACAAGTAATAAAAATAATTAATTTAGTTGACAGTTTTTTTATGATATGGACACTACAATTAATTACTATGGTAAATACAATACAATATTTTTTTAATTTTTTCTACTTTTATTAGGTACTTTATGGTATTTTATTTTCCAAAAGTTTATAAATTACGAATAAAATCAAACTATTTAGTTGAAAAGTTTAATAAAATGTTGCACAGATAATTCAACTTAATTATTTAAAAAACCTTTTTAAGCATTCTATGAGCCACAGTAATTTAGCAATGTTATTTAGTAAATCATTTTCAATTGGTAATAATTATACTTAATAAATATATTTTTTTCAAAAATAACGTACAGTTTTAATTTTTCAAAAGCATTATACGTTTCTGAGTATTTCAGTCCATAAAAATTGTATTTATGATTAGTAGTTTATAACTTGTAAGTATCTGAAGTATAGATTTACGGAGTAACGGACCAATATTTTGTGGGATTATCGCGTACCACCCTATTCCACTCCACTAAACTTTAAATAATTATAACTCATAAGCTACTCATACTAAATTCAATTTTAATGTATTGAAATACAAAAAAAATATTCTGCTTTGGCTTTTGGAATATGAAATTTAAAAATATATGTCACCATATAAAAAAACTTTAAAATGCAGAAGATAAAAATATTAATTAACATTAATTTTTTATAACGTTTTATAACGTTTATAATGTTTTTTTAACAACTAGGAACCATGTAAAAAAATGTTATCAATAAAATGTATACTTTTTAAAATAATAAGTGTTCAGTGATTGAATGATAAAAGCATCACCCAGTAAATGTGTATAATTTTTTTTAATGGTAATAAATAATTCTATTGATGGTAAAATTACAGGAAAAATGTTATGAAATGAACTATTTTGAACTATGTTTTTATGAACATTTTTATGAAAATAAACTTTATCAATACATGTACGTTTACTTTTAAAATTCAGAATATTGTTTTTGTATTAATTATTTTCTCATATTTAAAATTTTAGTTTAATATAGTGTAATAATGGTTGAATCCTGGAGGTCTAAATAACTGTTAAACATTTACAAACAGACTACATCATAAAAATAAAAAGTAAAAACTGTCAAAGTATTTAATCAATATATTTTGTTGAAAATAATTACATGTAGTTTTTGATTGAACACTATGTACACTTTCTGTGACATCTGAATCATCATCTGTGTTTGAAATCAAATCAGAACATTCCAAAGTATAGTTGTATATATATCTAGTCCTTTTGCCTCCCCAAGTGGCATCTTGATCGTCGTTCAAATCTATCATCAAAATCATAAAACAAGTTCAAATTATACATTCAATAACTTAAAACAATATTTACTTACCATTGTTAGTATTCATATCGTTCACTTGTCTTTTCAAAGTATGGACCATATCTAAAATGTAATTTATTTTAAATTAATTATCAGAACATTCTATAACTTCCAACTAAATATGAAAATAACAAACTTATTATAGCAGTAGACAGATTAATGAGAAATAAAATGGAATTTATTAATGTACCTACCTGTTTAATTATATATTTATACAACTTATAAATAGCAATAATTTTAGTTTTCTGCTACAGTATAATAGGTAAGTAACTAATTAAAACGTACTCATCATAAAACAAATTTTTTGATCCCATCAAACTTGGCACCTTGACTGAATAAAATATTAATGATTCTTTGAGTTATGATCATGATCTTAAAAGTCACAATTCACAAAATTATGTTATTAAATCAAATAATAAATTGTGGTTATAAATTATTATTATTATTATATTAATAAGACCGTGGCTACGTTTTCTGGTTATAGATTTAAACCTTGGTTGCGTGTACAGCTATTACAGTGACATATTACAGTGACATATTTTGATAAAGATTTATTGATAATGACTGATAAAATTTTCAGTAACCAACATAGATTTCTATATAGAAGTCTGTGGTTACCAGCACGGAGTCTTAAGGGGGATTCACACCTCGTCGTGTAGTGTGAGATTATTAAGGTTACCACAATTTCAGAACGATACCGCATAGTTGAACACATTCAACTTTTGTCCGTGTGGTTACATTTATGTGCGGATAAAGTCGGGTTCATTACTTAATGTAACCCATAGACCTATTAACTATGGACAGCGCTTAGAGAGAGAAGTCAGGATACGATATAGTCGAGTGAGAAAAGAAACAAAGTAGCAAAATGTATACACACGTCCTATGCGGGCTTTATGCGGTGCTCCTTCACTACTTAATGTTTTTTCTCTCTCAGTTATATGGTTATATGATCGCCCGGCATTGTAGGCAGGGTGGAGTGGAATGCGCTGTCCATTAGTTTATAGGTCTATGATGTAACCACACGGTCAAAAGTTGAATATATCGTTTGGTATCGTTTGGTAATTGTGTGGTAACCGTGATAATTTGAAATTGAATGAATAGGTATCCAATCTTATGAAAATATGAACTTCAAACGTTAATAAAAATGTTAATTTGACTTTCTGGTGGAGATTTTTATTTTGATAAAGGTAGACGAACTTATGAGGACTCTTGTATTACATTTTCAAATCTTAAATTAAAAAAAAAACTGTTTATGAATTTCTTACTCAAAATAATAGTTAGCGCATTTTCGAGGTTTTTACGCATTTTGTCTAAATTTGATTTTTAAATGGTTATAACAAAAATGGTGACTGTGTATTTTTAATATTTTTCAACCGTCATGTTAAAAATATATATTAGGAGCCTTGTGTTAAATTTTAAAGCTTTTTGACCAAACGAATACAATTTTATTGACATATTAAATAGAAAAAAAAAATTAAAAAAATAGGAAACTGAAAATGCCTGTAAGCTGCTCAAAAAAAAATCGAAATATTTTTAAAATTGTATCGTGTATAGAAAATTATAGTATAAACATTCAGTGAAAATATTAGAGTTACGCCAAAAACCAAAATCGATTTTGCCAAAAACTGATTTTTTGTAAAAATTACCATTTTTCTTTGATTTTTGTTTTGTTTTTACCAGCGCTTATGAAAAGTAATGAGCACGGATTTTGAACTTGAACATTCCACATGCACCAACTAGATTAACTTTCACCTCAAACAAGATACCGTTGAAGAACATTGATTCCATGCTTCTTCCCCAAACGGTTAAATTAGTAAATAAAAAAATGTATACTATAATAATATTATGTACATAGTATTTCGGTTCATAGACGTTTAGTTAAAAAGGGAGAGAGCGAGTGTGTGTGTCTACACTCTGGAGAATTAAAACTTATTTCATAAGTATTGGAGCCCGTGAAATTATATGTGAATTAGACCATTAGTGAGAGAGTGAGAAAAATCAATACAATAAAAATAAACGTGGACGCCACCACCGCCGCCATTCATAAATAAACAAACAGGTCGTTTCATTTTTCGTTACGATTTCTTTTCCACCCACACCTCAAAAAAGTAGTTTTACTTCAATAAACGAAAAACACACATCATATCATTGTAAAATCAATACATTCGTCGCACCGCTCGGAATCTAAAATATTTTCTTAATATAATTATAAAATAAAATCCGATTAGAAATAAAGAAAAAAGTTATTTAAATAAAACATAATCTTTGAATGTATCTAGTACCTATCTTAATGTATCTTAGTAATTTTATTAAAAAAAGATACTAGATACTAGTCAGAAAAAGTATTTAAGTACACAATACAAGATACAAGATACAATTGTATCTCAGATACGTATCTTAAATACCAGTATCTGAGATACTGCCCAGCCCTGATTACATAATATACTATATCTGTACAAAAAGTAATGATATGCGATCAAAAACATATATGTGAAAGGTGAGCCAAGTTCAGTATTATAATATTATATTATGCCTCGGTTGTTGACTTCAACGACAAAAGAATTGAGATCTAAATGGGCGCCAAGTTCAATGGCCATCCTGGCATTTATTAATAACAACATAAAATATTTTATAACAACTTAAGATATAATTTCTTCTTATAACTTATGATAATATTATATTGAAGGTCTGACTTGGATGGTTTTCATTTAAGAATTATATTAAAATTCTAAAGCTGTGAGTTCTGAATTTATTCTTCGAAAATTTGGCTTGCTTGTTTGAAACTAGCCATCTTACATAGGGCTCTTCCATGTCTGTTTTAATAGACACTGTAGTTCAGTATTCAATGACCCATATGTGGTTCATGGTTTATTTATTGATAAGTCCCCATTGAAAATCGATAAAACATTTAAAGCTGATCATCTCACCAGTCCAACTGTTTCATTATGAATTTCATAGCATGTAGTCCATACAAATAAATCTACATAGAAATAAATTTATAAAATGAACCACATGTGGGTCATGGACTGATCAGAAAAGTTTAAAGTAACACACATATGGCTTAAAGGACTGATCAATTTTGATTTAATTTAACACATGGAAAGTGAACGTGTACAAATTCGTATATGAGAAGCAGCCAAGTCAGACCTTAGGCTTCAATATATTATTCTAAGTTATAATAAGAAATTATATTTTATGTTGTTATTAATAAATTTCAGGATGGCCATTGAACTTGGCACCCATATAGATCTCACAGCTTTTGTTGTTGAAGTCAACAACCAAGGAATATATTATAATACTGAGCTTGGCTCTCATTTCACATGTATGTATTTGATCGGATTTAATATATATTGTATTGTGTTAAAGTTCTGGAGGTCCGGAATTCTTTACGACTTGTCAAAAAGGTTGGTCTAGTTGCGCCAATGTAACCACCAAGTAACACAACAATATGAACGACGGCTGGATGCATAAGAAGTTGTCTATAAAATGTTCCTTAGAATCTATTAGTCATCTATTAGCCCCCCTTAAACACCAATGGATGGTTGCAGGAAAGAGTTGTGGAGAACAGTATATAAAATTGCCTATATTGACCCTTTTCTGCAATTATTTTTTTTATAATATTTTCCTAATTTTGCTAAACATAAGACTATTATTTATTAGTAAAATTTAAAGTAAAATAGTTTAATTTATAAAATAATTTGAAAGAGTATTATTTTTTAGTAAAATTTAAAGTAAAATAGTTTAATATATAAAATAATATGATCGTCATTTAAAATTTAAAATTTAATAATACACAATTCATAATAAAAATAATAACATTTTATTTTTCACCAATCATATTATTTAAAGTAAAATAGTTTAATACATATAATTGATCGCAATTTACAAAGGTAATGTCATAAGGAAATCCTTACTAAACAGTACAAGTGCTGCTATAAAAGTCCATTCATCTGACAATCATTCTCAGTGTAAAAATAAAATTAATTTCTTAATATTATTGTTGAAAAATAGGTTATTTATTATTATTTTCATTGCGATTTGTGTATTATTAAATTTTAAATGACTATCATAATACTATTAATGTATTAAACTGTTTCACTTTAATTTTACAAATAAAATATAAATAAATAACATAGTATTTAATTTATTTTTCTATAATACAGTATTACATCAGTTAGAAATATACCATATAGAATCTTGCACGGGGGCGGACTGAACCGGCGGGATACCGGGAACTTTCCGGTGGGCCGCTACTCAAAAATTATTTGTTATTATTATTTATTTATAATAAAATCAGTAGGTATAAATATAAATTATAAATATTTTGTATTTTCATATCATAACAGTTGAGCGTGAAGAATTGTTTATATTACATTTGGTGTTTAATATTTTAGATTTTGGTTTAGTTGATTGACCAGCCCTCATTTAATTTGTTGAATTTGAATTAGTAAATTAACACGAACAAAATAATAGTTCATGCAAATGTTGAAAGTGAGGGTGAAGATAAATTACCAGAAAAAAACAGAATAAATGCAGAAATTATATATAATATTTATTGGGTTCTTGCTGAAATTTGAGTTACATTTTCAATTAAATTTGTTTTGTAATTTATTCATCGTTTACAAATGTATATTAATTTTTCCAGTTACACAAGTAGTTGGTGAATAACAGATAATATAACTTAATAAATTACACTTAAATACGTTGAAAGCTAGATAAGTTGAACATAAAGAATGTATGTTTGCATATGTTTTCTTTGAACAGGATAAAACAGTTAAGAGTTATTTATGATTATTTTATTATGATATTCATGGAAATCAATACTTCTTTGTAATCTTTTAGTGCTTTGATGATTGATAGGCAAAATCCCTTGGAAAGTGGCAATAATGGATATCCAGGAACAAGTTTTTCATCTAAAAATTAAATATGACAAAAAAAATAATTGTATTATAATTTATATGTACTAAATAATAAATATTATTATTTGGTGTAAACTGTATCAATTATAATACATCGACGGTGGAGAGGAAAAACGGCGTAAGCTACATTTTATACATTTTACAGAAGAGCCAAACAACCGTTTTTTCTGCTTTTTTTTTAAACTTTTAAAGCCATTTAAAATAATTTCATTGAGTTTTCACCTAAACAATTTTTTTTAGATAATTATATTCTAAATAAGTTGGTAACATAATAAATTAAGAATTGTTATTTTTTTTACCTGTAATGTTAATTTATATATTTTTTTGGTGCTTACTTCTAACATTATTGGTAGTATGTAGCTTACGCTTTTTGGTGCTTACGCCTTATTCTTGTTATTAACCTGAATTTTGGTGGTTACAATCAGCATAATAATAATAATATTATTATAATTTTATTCTACTCTGTTTATTTCAAAATGAACAAAACAAAATTTATAGATATTATCAATAATTATAATAACAAACAATTAATTAAAAACGATAAAAAATATTTTTAAATAATATTTAAAATTATTATAAACAACTATGGTGGTTACACTCAAAAGTATTGTTTTGTCGTTTAAGCCTGTTATTTGGTGGTTAATATTTAATTTGATAGATGGCGTTCACGCCTTGCAACTATCGATTATTTTATTATTGAATATAACTTTGTCAATAATCAACGTATAGATTATCAGGTGAGCATAATCGATGCAGAATTATGTCGTTTACGCCTTAATTTTAAAAAACAAATTTTGTCAAGAACATCGTTTACGCCTTTTTTTCCTTTCCACCGTCGATATAATGAACTAATAATTGTTGAATTAATAGTTATTACCTTCAGTTAATTCTTTTTCAGACATTTTAATCCAATTTTCAATTGTACTGATTAACCTAAAAATATTGATAAATATGTCGTACAACAATTAAAATCATTCTATTACATAGTTAAAATATACAAAAAAACATACTTTGGACCATGTGTTTTTACGTGTTCCAGTATTTCTTCTTTAAAATACCCTGCAGTTTTATAGTCTCTATATGAAAAAAAAAAATAATAATATTAAAATTTATAATATTTATTATGATGATGCAGAAATAATGGGTATTTTCAAAGGGGGGAGGTCTTTTTGAAAATCTCAATTAACTAGTAAATTTAATATGGGACTATTTAAATCCACGCATTTACTGCATAGTGGTAAATAATAATGGGTAAATCATTTTTAATTTGTTATTTTTTTTTCTGGGTATCGACCATTAGAAAAATTTATTATATTCAATATCGACTTAGACTTATTGCTAAACTTAAAATATTGCAATCAAAACTGCAAAACCGAAGGAATTGTAAATTTCCTAAAGCAGCCTTTACGTTATAATATTATGTTCATTCAATATCTCCCAATACGTATAAATTATTGAAAATATTATTCAACAAATCAGTGTCTATTTTGGCTCTTAAGAGAACAATTTTATGTAATAAGGAGTAAATTGACTTATATAAATTACCTATATAGTATAATTTACGTACATAAACTTTTTATTTTTCCTAGTTTAAAAAAAATTTGTAGTACCGTCTCAATGGGTCAAAATTTTGTTGGCGTTTTTGTTTCAAGTCAAAGAAATTGATAAACCTATTTTTATAATGGCAGTTTTTTAAATGTGCGACGGTAAAATTAATATTTATTAAAATTAAGAATATTTGTTATCGATTTCCGAGAATGCAGCCACTGTGAAAAATTATAATTGAAATTTCTGAATGTATAGTATATAAGGGGTCATTAATTGATATTTTTGAAGGGTCACATTAGGAATCTGGAAATTGTTTGTTGGCCATTAAAATTGCAGATATCGATAATTTAGTTAATTAATTAATTAAATTTTATTAAGTAGCCAAACTAAAGTTACTCGCACTTTTGAAGGCCACATTTAGAAACTGGAAATTGTTTGCGGACTATCAAAATTGCATATGTTGTGATAAATCACAATACTAGAACGTGTATTAACGGTTTATACTTTTTTTCTCATCTACAGGCCTGATAAAAATTGTGCACGGGCTGCCATTTAGGGGCTCCAGGTGTAAACATTATTAGCATTAAAATTAGTTTTATATTATACAACTTGAATATCCCTGACAAGTTTGCTATAAATTAACCAATATTTTTTCCATAACTAAAATATAACCTTTACATTATCTAAATTATAAATGGAAAAAAATATTTAACCCTACTATTACTGTTTTGTATACACGACAGCACTGAACATTACTTAAATCCTGTTATTCAGTATTCAATTTCTTTTTATTTAAAGCAAATAGGTAGAATGGAAATTGCCAATCAAAAAAACTATTTCCAATAAAATTAATTTAATGACTTACGAATTATTCATTTTTAACATATTTGTCATTGACTGCGCTACTTTGATCAGAGCCATTTCGTTGTAAACACGAGAGTTTTCTTTTGCAAGCTTTTGACCTCGCTGGTTATCAAATCCAGGTTCATTATAATATGGTTCACTCACCAATATCAGTCCTGAAACAATTATAAAATATTAATATTAGAGTAAGTATAAAAATGCATTTTCACCACCTTGTATTGATACTAGAAGCTGTAATAAATTTGAATCATTAGGTGACCATAATTCAACACCATGACCAGCCCAAGTACCCAAAAGACTAAGGCATACTTTTCCATCTTCATATAGATTTGGATTCAACCGGTCCGCACAATAACTATAATAATGACAGAGTGGAGGTTGAATTGGATATGTGGGTGGAATTTTGACATCAAACAGAAACAAACCACCAGCATATGGAGTTTTTTCTGGTCCTCTAATCATTATAGAAAACAAATCCTAAAATAATAAATAATTAATAGGTACAAATAGAGAAATAATTATAAATTTGAAAACTTCTTCTAATTATTATTCAAATAATAATAAATAATAATACTTTAATATTGTTAAATGAATAAACTAATTTAATTTTATATTCATAAAACTTAAAAGTAATATTTATTATTATTAATTACCATACGATTTTCAAATGTTTTCACCCAAATTCCTGCCGGTAAACTTTGTTGAAGTATTTGGATGTCTTTGGCAATAACTTTTAGTAATGATGGATTTAAATCATCTTTAAAATTGATGTACATGTGTGAATTATCCATAAGTGTTTCTACCATATCAAAAACTGTAAAATAGAATAGATCAAATTAAAAACCATTTAATACATAAACTTTCATAAAATGCCTACGGCCCTTTTCACATAGACGCGCATCGTATGTGTGAGTACGAAATGTACAACTTTTGGTAAACATTGGTTAAGTTCATAAGCGCCAGTTAATGGGAAACACAACATCATTGGGGTGGCACACATAAACTGAAACGCGCAGTTATTATATATAACCGTGTGAAACATGCTTCATAGGAGACAAAACACGCATGAATTGTCTCTGCTACACAAACTTACATTTAAGGCTATTTTATTCTACTTAAAAAAATTTTAACCGTAGAGACTAAAACTTACCGCTATTGCTTATATTTTTATCATTTTCTATACACAATGACATGTGACTATTTTAAACTATTCATATTATGAAAATAGTTGTGGCTTCAAAATTTCTCAACTTATAGGGTGGAAAATTGCCTATGCAACAGCGTACCCATATTTTAGATAACATAAATACAATAAAAGTTTTTTGCTCCTAAACATTTGGTTTTTTTGTTATTTTTTTTCATTTGCTTATAAGAAATGATTAGATAGTGCTACAGAAAAAAAAGCAAGCTATTGCACAGATAAAGTTTTTCTTTACGTGTTGTGAAAATTTGGTAGTTCTACAACAAATATGGTGCGAGAGAATTTGTCCAGCGCAAAACAGTTTTTACTATGTTGTATATTTGTAAGACCGAGACAACACATGCGGGTGTGACATCCTCTTAAACTCATAATTGTTTTTATGTATGCAACGGCGAATGGTTTTATAAAATTTAGCATACCCATTATGCCGTGTACTCAAAACTTTATTTAAAGCAGTTATACTATTTGTTTTTATAAAATTATTTTTATATTTTACTAAAATTGATTTAAGATCAAAAAAAAGGTTGTGGTTGTGGGAAATACGAGTATATGATGTGAACATTCTGTTATATAATATAAATGTAATGCAAATTGAGAAGTCATTTTCTTCTTTGATTCACAACGTTAGCAATTTTTCATGAAAAATAAAAAAATTTACAAACCTCCAGCTTCTTCGGGTTTGGTTATACTTTCCTTATATTCTTGTTTGGTTACTTCATCTACTGGTTCTGTATCCAATGTAATAAGACGACATTCAGCAGGATGTGGTTCAATTACTGGAAGTACAGATTCTGGCTCTGTTACATCCATTTTTTCTGGACTAAAGTCATCGCTTTCATCTTTTGTATCAGAATATCTTATTATTCCATACTTAGAACCATATAATTCATTGAAAACAAGATGAACTTTCTTTATGAAATCATATACTAACTGTTTTAATTTAGTTACACTGTCCTATAAATAAATAAGTAATTAGTTAAGTATATAAGCCGGGTTGCTTGAAAAATTATTTAATTTAATGCTTCAATGAAAGTCAATGGACCAAATATAGACCACTAAATCGTGTTTAAGGATAGCTAGACTATTCTTGGATTATTCATTAAATGTTTAGTGATTTTTCATACAACTTTGCATAAATCAATGCAATATAAAATACTAAATAGTATGAACTTAAATGCTATTACAGTTACTTACTTTAATTAAAATCTCAAATGACAGTTCTTGTTCTTCAACTAATTCTCCTTCTTCTCTCTCTTTAATATCAGTAAAAATAGACATTTGATTAAAAAATAAACTTAACATAGCGTCGCCGTCATGCAAAAAGTGACCAAGTGAAATAATATGGCCAAATAGTTACCATAGTCCTCCTTCAAATATAGAAAAAATGACCAAGTGAAAATGTTCAATATATACCAAGTTATGGGCTGTTGTATTTTGACTAAGTGTTTAATTTCTCGACCATTATGAATATTCAATTGTGGTTTCCCAACAAAGTTCAAATTTCACTTAGACACTTTTTGCACGACGGCGACGATAGATCATATATCAAGAATGGAGTCATTATTGATCATGTTATGTAAATATGCAACTTTTAACCATCTGACTTATCATTTCAGAACAGCTAGGTATATAAAATACACAAACTATGTATTAATTACTTTGAAATAATTTAATTTTATGTCAATATTACTCGTGCATGCCTGTACAGTAATAGTGCTATTAATCTAGTTCTGTCAGCTAATTATGGCTCCATCTATATAGAGCCCACGCTAAACAAACTAGCGATTGGTGACTCCGTCCAACGCGAGGAGTTCTACAGCTGGTACTAAAAATTTATTTGGCGCGCTATACTTACACACCCATAGGAATGCAGTTTTTGTATGTGAAAGTTACCCAAAATATACCCTTTTGATTGCTAGTGTCAGCTGGCGGCGGAGTCACCACAACCAGTCCATTTGGCATGGACTATAATATTATACACATATATGATATAAATAAGGTGATCTATGAAATTAAAAATAATAAATATAATACCTATTCTTGAGATTATTTTGTTTATTAATTTTGAGATATTATCCATGAGATCCTTGTACCATGTTTCTATTTCTTTTTCTTTTCCTTTAAATTCTGAAGTTGGCATAAACGAACTAATGTTAAATCCTGACCTATGTATACCATTATTAAAATCATTTAAAGTCATTTAAATTTAATTTACAAATTACCTATATTGTTCCAAAGCATTGTTTAATTTAAGAACTTTATCCATGTCACAATTTTGTTGAACAGCATCTAGAAATAATTTCATACTCGTAGCAGATTGCTGTAGTAATTGGACAAATAAGCTTGTATAATTCCACTCATTGTATACTTGATCACTATTTAACACATATAAATAAAATATTAAAACATAATTACTTGGAAAAATACCTATGGAATTTAGAATATATATTTTAAATAAGACACTTACATTTAAATTCTGTGTTTAAATTATTTTATACAATTAGATTGTAATTTTTAATGGTTATTTAGGTCATTATAACTTAGCTAAATATAAGTTTAACTTATTTAGATGATCCAGGACTGGTCATAGACATCCAATCTTCAGGAAAGTAATATTATTCTAAATCTTGAAAAGTGAAGCCATAGCCATTTAGTTTGAGCACAAATAATTCTTGTGGCCAACCTTCCAGTCTATTACAAATATACAAAGGACTCATCTTATCTAAACTCAAATACAATTCTTTTCTGTCATAAAATCAGTTCATCAGCACTCAAATGATAGATACCGTATACAACACGGGCCTAAGACTAGTCACCGGAGCATATCGCTCCAGCCCGATTCCTAGTGTCCTCAACACAGATGGAGTTGCGCCACTCGATATCAGGAGAGTACACAGTGCCATGATACTTGCTATTAGACGCACCCAAAATAATCTCAAGGTAACGAAAATAAATCACAGACACCCTAAAAGATATCCCTTTACCGCACCCAGATATTAAAAATGAAATCTCACAGATAACCCCTTGGTTATTCAACAAATACGTCATCAGTGAACTTAGCGAACTTGCTAAGAATGAAACCCTACCCATAATCTAAAACCAGCTCCTACATCAATCTCTTCCGATCTCTGCAACTACACTGAAATATACAAAATTATAAAAATGGTTCCAAAATGGAAAATGGAGTAGGAGCTGCAGTAGTACTCAAAGACCACGTATCTATGCCAAGACTTCCCAATTATTACTCAATATACTCAGCGGAGGTAACGGCAATTTCATATGCCCTAGACCTCATCAAAACAAGACACATACTCAAAGCAGCTAATCTAAGCGACTCATTAAATTCCTTAAGGAGTATCGAAAATCCCTTCACTCCTAATGAGATCACTAGAAAAATTCAGAACCAACTGCATAACCTCACAAATTCCGGATACTCTATCATTTTGATATGGGTTCCCAAAAGCTCGCCAAACAATAGCCTCTCCGGACGCTGTAAAACTTTTTGGCTTTCCTCTACACGACGCTAAATCTTTATCAAAGATAACCACAAACAACATATGCCTTCGGGCTGGACACTAGGTTCTTTAAAACTTGACGAAATTAAACACACCATCCTAGCATGGCCCTCGTCACCAAACATTTCAAGAAAAATAGAAACTGCAATCTACAGAATGCGAATCGGACACACATCGTTAACCCATCAAACTCTGGTGAAGAGGGAAGACCACACTATTTCACACATTTCACAATTAAGCACATCATAACAGAATACCTCCAATTGAAACGGGAAGCAGGAGTTCTATACTATCTCACAGATGCCCTACAGCCAGACAACATACAAAACAATGTCAAATTTATAGTCAATTCAAAGTTAACCAAGCTCCTGTAGCATATAATTTATAATTTGTATACTAATATTTATGTAATTCAACTTAAGATATAATGTAATCATTATAAATCTGTTTTAGCCAATGTCCCTGAATGCCGAGGCTTTAATAAACAAAAAAAAAAATAAATAAATAAATTACTTGGAAAAATATAGAATTAAAAATATATATTTTGAAAAACACTTACAATTAAATTCTGTGTTAAAATTATTTTATGCAATAATATTGTAATGTTTTCATGGTTATCTAGGTCATTATAACTTACTAAATGAAAGTTTAACTCACTTAGATGATCCAGGACTGGTTGTAGATATGTAACCAGATAAGTCATATTCTACATTCTGAAAACTTGAAAGGCCATTATCATTTATTTCAACAGGATATAATTCTTCTGGCCAATATTTGGTTTTTTCACCATCAACCGATATCACTGAGATCTAAACAATTAAAACAGTACACAAATAATAATGTTAACAATTTACATACATATATTATTTTTAATGAAGTGTATAAAAAAATTACCTTGCCATCAGGCCCTGTACTTAGTACATGTCCAAAAGTTAAGGAATTTAAATCTGGGTATGTATCATCATCAGTATGCAGAACGATAAAACCAGATTTAAAATGGAAATACGGATGATCATGTAAGTCATATAGACTAAAATACGTCTTTTCAATAGGATTTGGCCTAAAAGTCAGTTATATTTGATTCAGTAATGGTTTTAAGAAATATTAACATAGTTAATTCATACAATGATGGATTTTCAGGACAAACTTTAAACCATTGTATATGAGCAGTGCGTTCTGCACGGTCCACAGATTCTACAACACCATAAACGTCAGATGCAGAACTTTTTTCAATAACAAAATTGCCAGGAAAAAGCTCTTGATGATCAAGAATATTTACTGGGTAGAGATCAGTGGAAGAAACTCCAGTTTCTTTAGTACCATCCTATAAAACAAATAGCTTTAATATAAACTAAAAAATACTGAATATTATACTATGTAAATATTAAATAAACTAAGCATTTTAAATGATCCTAATTCCTCCTTTATGACCTATAGTAATGTTCTGCAGTTTATTTTTTATATGTTGTGCTCCAGGCAGAATCCCACTTTTTACATTATATTCTTTGTTTTTGTGATAAGTCACTAATGATTTGGTATTAATTATAGTTGGGAATTTCCAAGTTAGGATCATGTAAGCCAAATACTGAATTTGGTCAATCCTTGGTATATTCTTATTTAGATTGGAGTATAAAAATGTATTCAATACATACCTGCCATATAACATCTACCACAGATTTTGTGTAGCAAACCTCAACTACTACTTTGGAATTTGGTTTGGTTTTTATTTTAGGTTTATTGAATTGTTTACTTTTTTTAATAAATAATTTCCGCATACGGTTCCTCTTTAGTCTGATTGATTTGAATGTATATACACAACAATTGCCTAAAAAATATATTAGCAATTTATTTCAATTTTATAAAATAGCTTAGTTTATATATTATAATATATAATAAATACGTATTATAGATTACAAAGAGAGGGTTTTTTTTAACATATACGCCTTATTTTTACCATTTATGCAAACAATGATTGTTTTTTTTATGTGTTCTTAAAAGATCATACTTTCAAATACAAAGACTATATTATAATATTTAAGGACTTTTCAATAGTGATGTATTTTTTAGGTTGTAAATCCCATTGCACACCTATTACATAATACATATTATATTTTAATATCCAGTATGCCAGTATGTTATTATTCTCATTACATAAAATACAACCCAGAAACTAATTAGTATTTTTAATTAATAGGTATTGTTTAAATTTTAAACATACCAATATTTAAGTGTTCTAACATTTTTAAACTGAAAAAATAGAAATGTTAACATGAAAAAGAATGAACCTTGTTTTAAATTTTCAAATATTAAATATAAAAGTTGAACATTTTATACATTTTAAATTTGATAAATTTTGCCAAAATCAAACTTTAAATGCTATGTATTTTTTTACATTTTTCAACTGCTATAGTAACAATATATCAGGAGCCTTATATTCAATTTTCACGTTTTTTTAACCAAAAAATAAATTTGTATTAATAAATATATAAAAATAAAACTAAGAAAATGAAAAACTGACAATACTCGTAAACAGCTCATAAAGAGTCAAAATATTTTCAAAATTTGATAGTATATATAAAATAAAAATATAAACATTCAGTGAAATTTTTATGTTGCTACAGTTATTTTTTTTTTGAACAAAAACAACAAAATCGTTACATGAGAAATCGAGTGAATATCCAATGTTGTAAAAATATGAACTTCAAACGCTCATAAAAATTTAATTTGATTTGCTTGTAGACATTTTTTTTTTTTTTGAAAAAGGTAAACAAACTTAATAAGTATATATATATGTGTATAAGAATATGAGGAATCTTTTATTACCTTTTCAAACCTTAGATTTAAATATAAATTTTTTTATGTATTATTAACTCAAAATAATTTACACATCTTCGCGGATTTTATTTATTTTGTCAATATTTGAACTAAAAATGCTTGTGTTTTGTGACCACGGATTTTTAATATTTTTCATCTGTCTTTTTTATTTATTTATTTATAATAGTAATAACAGGCGTTAGCCCAAATATAAAGTGAAAATTTAATATTTAAATAATAATAGTTAAAAATAGATTTATAAAAATAGAAATAATAAAATAACAATAATGACAAATGATAATACAAAATATATAGGTATCAACTTTGTTTATAAGATACTTATGAAAAAAAAAAAGAAAAAAAGTGTCGGTTAAAAGTGACATTTTTAAAATAAAAAGAATACAATTTATAATAATAAATAGATAGTAGGTAATAGCTAGAATTACAGAAATAAGATATTGCCATTTAAGGTATTTCCGGCAGATAATAATATATTAATTGATGAATGAGACATGTAATTTTTTGAGTAATGTGTGTAACGGAGCAGTACCGTTTTGTAATGTATCATGTGGAATAAAAAAAGATCTGTTTCTAATATTGTGATTGTTAATTTTGAATGATATAAGACTAAAGATGAGGGAATCGTCGATTTCATTATTTAATAATTTATTAAGGAATATAGAGTAAGAATTTTGTCTTCTATCTTTTAATGTTTTTAAATTTAATTTATTAAGAATAATGTCGTAACCAGAGTGGGGCAGTCTAAATATATTGCATTTATAGGAAATATATCTTAAAACTTTATTTTGCACTTCTTCAATTGGTTTATAATGAGATAAAATCCATGTTTCCCATATTATAGACGCATATTCAAGATGAGGACGGATAAGAGATGAGTATAGACTTTTAAAGGTACTGGGATCATTAAAATTCAAACAGTTTCTTTAATCATATCAAATACAGCTAAAGATTTTTTTTTTTATTTTGATAATACTATGTAAATTAAATAGAAGTTTTGAGTTGAAAATTACACCAAGATCTTTAATATTAAATGTACGATTTAATAATTGATTATCAAGTTTATAATTAACAAATATAGGATTGTGTTTCTTAAAAAAGGATATAGAGTGGCGTTTATTTAAATTAAGTGACATTCCATTTGATTTACACCAAAGGTTAATATTATCTAAATCTATTTATAAGAGAAGTGAATCATTTTGACAGTTAATTAATTTAAAAATTTTTGCATCATCAACGAAGAGCAGAATATTTGAATAATTCAAGGCTAAAACAATATCATTGATAAATAAATTAAACAGAAGAGGTGAGAGGTGGTCACCCTGGGGGACACCTGAAATAACTGGAATAGGATAAGAAATAAAATTGTTGTATTTGACAAACTGTGATCTATTGATTATAAAAGAATTTAGCCAGGATAATAGTGGATCAGCAAAACCAATTGTTTTAAGTTTATTAATTAAAAGTGAATGATTAATTCTATCAAATGCCTTTTCGAAGTCTGTATGAATAACACCCGTTTGTTGATTAATTGAAAAAGAATTTAAGAGAAAATGTTTATATATGATTAAGTTGCTGATTGTAGATTTTTTTTACGGAATTCATGTTGCTGAGGAACCAGGATATTATTAAGGAGAGGGGAGATTTTAGAATTGATAATTTTAGAGAATATTTTAGGTAGGATAGAAATAATCGATATAGGACGATAGTTTGAAATTATAGATTTATCGCCATTTTTCAAAATAGGAATAATGAATGTGCTTTTCCAAATTGATGGGCAGCAACTCATGTTAAGGGAGGTGTTAAAAAGAAAAGTTATGGGAGCAGAGAGAACGAATCTACAAGTATAAAAAAATAAAGGGTTGATGCCATCAGGGCCAGTAGGGGTTTTATAGTTTTAAGTATCGAGTTCATTGAAGACATCAAGAAGGTTTATGTGACAATTATTTATTGATTGAAAAGATTTTATGACAGGAGTGGAAACAGAAGGAATATTTACTTTTTTATAAGTAGAGGCAAAATAACGACTAAATAAATTTACTATATCTTGACCGTTATCAGCTATTTCATTATTAAAGGATAAAGAATTCGGAAGACCTGAAGAACATTTTAAATTTCTCATAAAGACCAAAATTGTTTAGGGTTAGATTTTAGAGAAAATTGAATTTTATTTAAATAGCAAGCATAATCTGTTTTACTACGTTGCTTGCAAAGGGATCAGATCAAAATTAGATTTAGACATTTTATATATAACATGCAGTAATTTTTTTTGTTTAATTAAAGATTTTAAATCTTTTGAGTACCAGATAGGAAATTTTGATGAAAAAAATTTCTTTTTTGGAATGAAAGAATCTATAGCTGAATATAAAATAGAGTAAAATTCCTGTAACATTGTAGAAATATTGTTATATTTACTGAAAATAGAGGTCCAGTCAATGGAACCTAAAATGGATAAATCCAACCTAAGATGGAATTAAAAACACTTTTTTTTCCAATCATAGGATGTTTCAGAGAAAGTAAGAGAAGAAAAAGATTTATCAAATAAATTATTTATGTATAAAGGAGGGTGGTAAGCGTCTATTGAAACAATTGGGTCATTATGTAAGGAAACTTTAAAGGAGTGAATTAGATAAAATGAGATTGAGTATAGAGCTATTGATGTTAAAATAGAATTAATTTGAAAGAGATTGAGTAAAGAAATGTTTTGAAGAAAGATGGATTCAGATGAAGCAAGGTTAAGATTTGGGTT
>NC_042493.1:114450895-114461768 GCF_005508785.2 Acyrthosiphon pisum
TGCAAATTCATATTTCTTATTTAATATTCTTTCATTTTATTGTCTTTGGACAGCTGAAGCGTTTTTACCAGATCCATTCTGTGTACCTATAAAACAATATTCAATAGAATATTAATTTTTCTGATATTTACTCTATATTGCATACTAAGGTTTGTTTAGAATATAATTCATTGTTTAGTTATTACATTTTTACTGACAGATTAATTTTATTTGAAAGTAGAGAAATTGATAAAAAGTACAGATTTAAGTTTTAAATTGCATTAGTTGAGATTTATTCAATTAAATTGACTTTTTTTTAAAAAATATTTTGGCAAAGTAATGAAAATATCAAAATATTTTTTGTATCTACTTCCCTTTATTTAATTATTTTCAACAATGGCTGATGTTATAACATGGTCCATTTTATTATTGAACATTGAAAAAAAAATATAAGGGATATATATCCTTCCCTCCCCCCTTTGTTTGACCTTATTTTTCTGTACACCTGCCGTTCCATATAACCAGAAATTGCTTGAATTTTTTCCCCTTAAGAAATACTTTAAATATCTTATCATATTATGTAAACTAAAAACTGTCATTAAAACAAAAAAATAAATATTGTCCTTACATACATTTAATATACTGTATATACATACTTAATAATAAGTCATCTATATTTATAGCATCCAACTCAATAGGGTGTGAAATCTTTGATCGTTTATTGGTACCAAGCTTGTTGTTTTAGAAGGGTGGTAAGCGTCTATTGGAAAAATTGGGTAATTATGTAAGGAAACATTAGAAGATGGTGAATTAGATAAAATGAGATTGAGCATAGAGCTATTGATGTTAAAAATAGAATTAATTTGAAAGAGATTGAGTAAAGAAATGTTTTGAAGAAAGATGGATTCAGATGAAGCAAGGTTAAGATTTGGGTTTGACATAGCTTTATATAAATGGGGTAGATTAAAATCTCCGAAAAGTAGCAAAACTATATTGGGATATAATACAATTATATCCTCAATAATATTAAAATATGATTGGTAAAGAGTGGAATTAGAATTTGGGGGGGGGGGATAGACACAACTAAGAATTATTTTTTCTTGTCATTAATTTTAATTAAAACAAAAATCAATTCTAATGAACCTGTATCTATATTTAGTTTTGCTGAGAAAAATTTATTCTTGATAGCTATTGTCTTTGAAACAATATATTAGGAGCTTTACAAGCATACTTGACAAAACATCACTATTTAGAAAAATATTATTTTACCGGTTCTGCTTGTAGATGGTTTAGATTCACAATTTGCAAATTCATATTTTTTATTTAATATTCTTTCATTTATTTGTCTTTGGACAGCTGAAGCGTTTCTACCAGATCCATTCTGTGTACCTATAAAACAATATTCAATAGAATATTAATTTTTCTGATATTTACTCTATATTGCATACTAAGGTTGGTTTAGAATATAATTCATTGTTTAGTTATTACATTTTTACTGACAGATTAGTTTTATTTGAAAGTAGAGAAATTGATAAAAAGTACAGATTTAAGTTTTAAATTGCATTAGTTGAGATTTATTCAATTAAATTGACTTTTTTTTTAAAAATATTTTTGCAAAGTATTGAAAATATCAAAATATTTTTTGTATCTACTTCCCTTTATTTAATTATTTTCAACAATGGCTGATGTTATAACATGGTCCATTTTATTATTGAACATTGAAAAAAAAATATAAGGGATATATCCTCCCCTCCCCCCTTTGTTTGACCTTATTTTTCTGTACACCTGCCATTCCATATAACCAGAAATTGCTTGAATTTTTTCCCCTTAAGAAATACTTTAAATATCTTATCATATTATGTAAACTAAAAACTGTCATTAAAACAAAAAAATAAATATTGTCCTTACATACATTTAATATACTGTATATACATACTTAATAATAAGTCATCTTTATTTATAGCATCCAACTCAATAGGGTGTGAAATCTTTGAACGTTTATTGGTACCAAGCTTGTTGTTTTGCTTATCTTTATTAGTCTTAATGTGTATTGGACCTGATCCAATATTAAAAGCTTCTGTACATTTAGATCGCCACTGTTTCATTGTCATCAAATTATTGTTATCTTTAATTGTATACCAATGTTTGTTTCCCACTTTAGTTGAAAGCAACTTAAATATATCAAAAGTTTTTAGTCTAAAAATATAAAAACAGTTAAAACTATTCCATAATAAAATAAATTATATCAAACTATTATAATATCCATATTGCAGTACCATGTAAAGCACATTAATATTTTAAACATAACATTTAAATACAGTGTTCACTATATTTATTACAATATTAAAAAAAATAATGATATTACATATTACAGTGATTACCAAAAACAAAATGATTCTGAACCAATTTTTTTTAAAATTAAACTAACTAGAATTTGAATAAGGTAATCAATTTCTCTCTTTGCCAAGTGTTGATGAAATATTCATCATAACAGACATTTATTATTATACTTAATATGTAATAAATATTATTTATTATATTAATGGGTTATCTAGAAAATAATTCAAAAGTTGTAGAACATATTTTTAATGTATTTACATGGAGTATTTAGGGTAAGTGGTTGATTATACTAAGAACTTAATTTAAGGTGCTAACATTTTGAACATGGGTAATATATAAACTCTGTTCAAGTTAAGAAACACCAGTTTATCACACCCACCAAATTAACTATCTACCCTGTCGTGTAGTATTGGCACTCGCTAGCACACATGTCAGCCACCGGCTGTATTTCTTAACTTGAATAGTGTTATGAATAAGTATTAATAAACATAAGTACGGATGTCATAGTTATCAGACAATTGGAAATATAGTATTTGTAAAACAAGTAGTAATACGAAAAGAAAGAGTTATCGTAAATTAGAATAAACAAAGTACAATCTCGAAGCTGTAAATGAGCACTTATTTTACACGAGGGATCGCTGCTATGAGTAGGATTTATGAAGTCATATTTTTTGTGATTTTTTGAATAAAAGTCAATATTGAGTGTTTTATAGTCTTTTAGGATATACAAGTAACATGAATGATGAAAGATGGACAGGGGAGAGTGGAGAAAGTGCCACCACAGTACATGTTCAATAAATAAAAATCAGAAACATGTTGATAACTGATTAGAATGTGTTTGTTCATTTAATATTACCAAATCTATATTCCAACTCTACAAGTACGAGGCTAAGGTCAACCGACAAATAACAAGGGTGTATATAGAATAACTTGGTATTTATTATGTTCGCATTTAACAAGTACCTATAATATAACATTAATTTTTCTTTTGTATTTACTTTTTCAAATCATCACCAGTAAATAATCTCTCATATTCTTCAGGAGGCTGTGTTTCGCTTGTTCCAAATTGGTAGTACCATTTAACTTCAACTGATGATACAATAACATCTTGAACATAAACTTTGACCCACTAAAAATATGTATGGTATATATAGTATGATGGGAACATCAAAACTCATTTATATTATTACCTTGGGCCCAAATTTATAGCTGAAATTCTTCTTATAATTGTGCCATAAACATTTCATTAGGTTACTGATCGTTAAAAATTTTGCTTTTTTTAAGGAATTTAGTCGTATTTTAAATTTTTGCCCGTGATAAAATGCATTTTCACCAATGGAAAATACCTAAAATTTTAAAACATTAGAATTAAAAGAAATTTGTTTAGCTATTTTATAAATGGTAATAAATAGGGCTTGGATTTAAAGCACAATTAATAACAAAAAAAGCATAAAATTGTTTGAAAAAAGCAAAAAAAAGTATGACCAACAATTAACTTAAACTAGGTATAAAAATGAATAAAAAAAAATGGAAAATTAATTTAAATTAAAAAAAAAATTTACTACCATGTATTTTCTTAAATTTTTGCAACAAAAACAATAATAATCCATTAACCATTTAGTCCGTATTCCTGGTGTTAAAATTTTTTTAATACTCTATAATAATCATAATATTATAATACCATAGCTGGAATATTTGCTAACAACAAATAGAAAAGCAAAAACAGTATATATATAGAAAAAAGCAAAAATAAATTGGTTTATTAGGAATTAGAATGACATGAAACAAATGTATGGTTAAAAATTAGATTTCTATCTCATATAAAAAAAAAGAAGCATAGTATGCTTTAAAATCAGAACCCTAGTAATAAATAACACAATGAATAATTAATAAACAATAAAAACGAAATGTATAAAATAATTTTTTTAGAATAGGTATTTTGAAAATTCATATTTTCATATATTAGAATGATAAATATAAAATTTGACTTACATCACTTGTACATAGACTCTTGATGTCTCCTCTATGTGGATCCTCTAATGTAAAAATGGATCCATCTTGTGAAACAAATGTAACTTTACGTTTTACCTTATAAACTCCACCAACCCATGATTCATAAAAAACCAAGGAATTATCTAAGAAGGGCTATAAATAAAATGTAATAATCAAAAAATTATACTTCTAAAATTTGTAGTAATAAATTAACTAAAAACTGTTATTATGTATCAAAATAACATTTGATATCAATAAAAAGAAAATTTAGTTTCCATTTTCTACAATAGGTATATAAGATGTGCATCATATATACTTTATAACACTTGAAGTTACACTAATAGAATTATAAGTAATAATTATAAGTATATACAAATTATATACTTATGATAGAAAATATCTGAAAGATCTACAAAATAATAAAATAGATAAATGAGATAGTTAGATAATTTAAGGAACACAAGAACTGATTTTATTATGATAAATAATATCCGTATCACATTATTTAGTCATCGATTAATTCTCACACAAATAATGGGAATGTATAGTTGAATATTCATGTAATTTGATGAAATCAAGTATTCCGTATTCGTGTAGGTATAATTGTCAAATACATGAGTTGTGAGAACCCGGCTTAAGTATAAAAATAAAAAATTATTGCTTAAGCAAAATAATGTATTAAAATTAAAAGAACTTTAATTTATTTGAGTAAATATTAGTGATGGGCAACGACATAATTTTGTGTATCGATATCGTTTCGATTTTGAGATATTGTATCCCTATATCGTAAGCTATTGTAAGTTGTATGATATTGTTACCGTGTCAAAAATAATTTTAAATAATTTTAAATATTATCATCTTTGTACTCATTAGTTATTACTTATGAAAATGAATAATTAACATAAATATTGAATTAATAATAATTATTTCTTAATTCAAAAATTTGTTTTACATGGCTAATTGAAGATAAGAAAAAAAACTTGTTACCTACAATAATTCCTGATATGAAATTGGATACAATATCCATATCCAAAATGTATCACAATATTGACATTGTATCAAAATATCGATATTGCTGCACATCACTTGTAAATATAGGTGCCTAATATTTAAAACATTAAATATGTACATACATCTGTGCGAGTTAAGTTTCGGGAATTGATATTTTCAATTATTTTGTTGGTATTAAGTATTTTCACTGTGGCATATTTATCAATATTTTCACAATATCCAAATTGACTTGGCTTGCCTTCACTAACTTTTCGTACTACATCACCAGGCATTAATGATCGATCCATTAACACAACCTAGGAAATAAAAAAACAATTAAGGCTCTAGTTTCAAAACATTTAAGCTGTCGATATATGGGTAATATACTTTATCATCAGAGATAACTTCTTCAGAAGCATTTGGATGCCAGAACACTTTGATCCCATTATGATTCAACTTAACTCGGTTTCTGATAGCGATCTCGTCGCTAAAACCAAACCATACTTTACTAGACCAGTATTTGAAGACACCGTGGCCACTTCATCTTTGTAAACGAACTTTTCATCATCTTCCTCCATTATTTGATTGCACCTTCTAATACGTAAATAAAAGGAGGTTGGGTGAAAATACCTACACCGGCTTACATCAACGCACAATGTATGCTATTGTTTTTATACAATAAAAGTTGGAAACATGCGACTTAATTATTAAATTTCATAGAAATAACAAATTCTGTTCTAAATCTAAATGATTCACCTAGAAATACTGATAAACGTCATTATTATTTTTTTAAGTGATGCAATGACTAATCATATTATGGTAACATTGATTTGACATTCTCAACCAATCATATCGAACCACAGGGACATTACACATTATGTGTTGTCAACATATTTTTGGCGCTAATTTTGAAAAAAAAATATTTTAGACCGATGAATATATTGATTTTACAAGTTTTTTTTATTTTTTGTGTCATTTTAGAGCAATAAAGATTATTCGATTTTCTACTTCAGAATTTTTCTAAGGTAAAAAATGTAATCTAGGTTGGTAATTTGGGAAAATGGACATTTCCCCTACGGACATTTTGTCCCACGAATGTATTCGGTCTAGTGGGACATACCCCACACAATTTTTTTAAGGTTTATTATTGACAAATAATATTGAATTTCATAAAATACAATATCATTTATAATTTAATATAATATTATTTTTTTTAATAAAATATATAAACATTTTTTATTTTCGTAAATATAATAGATTATAAATTTATATGTTTGATCCAATATTCACAGAACTACTTAAAACAATAAAAATTTAAAATAAAATATAATTAATAATAATGGCTAAAAATTCTGACATAAAAATGATACATTTTGTAAAAAACTTTTGATTTCTAAAGTCTAAACACATATTATTATAGGCAACCTCCATTGAAACTTAGGGCAACGACTAACGAGTTTTAACCACGATTAAAGATATATCTTTAATCGTGGTTTTAACCATATTATTATCATTAAGTTTCCCGTATTATCATTTGCAGTATTTAATGCAACTGTTAGTAACAGTTTGATTCTGATGACGTGGTTTATGTTTATCATCATTTCCCTTAATTTTTTTATCAAAACGAAAAATATATTCACCAGTTTTTTTCGTGTCATGTAATTTATTTTAAACGTAACTCTTAAGTATTTATCAGTTATATCATACTTTCAATTATTCTAACTCTGAAGAAAAGACATTAAAACAGCATAATTGTCTAAATATTTGAGAAAAAATTGAATAATTGTGTAATGTGTAAAAACATGTATTTATGACAAAATATATAAAAATATGTAAAATCAAATGTAGATCGTTTTATCAAAAATCTTGTGATACAAATTTATCACTCACCGAAATTAGTTTATCATGTCACAGAGAAAATATGTATTTACATATAAATCCAAGCCCTATTTATCATTATAATTCTAAAAGGAATTTTTATTTATTATTGTTACATTTTGACTTTTAGAAGAGTTGTTGGTGGTAACGAATTCCTATCCTTATCATCCGAACAAGTTGTTCTCAAGGTGATAAACTTATTGTTCCATCTGAAGGAAAAGTAGGCAAACTAAAATCGATTACTGTATTAAATTAGTATTGGTGAAGAAAAAATTCAGTAATCTACTTACATATATTTAGTCTAATTCATTTATAAAATATATTTATTGTTTAGGTATTTAAAAGTGTTATTCGTTGGGTAAAACATAAATTGTGTTCAAGAAAATGTATTTTACCCCAATTAATGGAACACGCAAGATTACCATTAACATCAAAAAACTACATATCAAAAAAAGTAGTTGAGGAACCTCTCATTAAGAATTGTTTGAAATGTAACTTTCATATCTACATGTATTATAAATTTTTAAGGTAAAGATTACATAGATGAGGCATTACATTTTCATAATATACACAGGTCCGAAGAGCTTATTCTACAAAATATCCGGAAGAAACCCAGACATGGAGATAATGTATTATTCTGTTATATTTTATTTATGTTTCTCATATATTTAGTAATTTAATTTTAACAGGTTATATTAGTTGTTGGTGGATATGATAATGAATTTAGGAAGATTACAGAATGGTACGACCCAAAAATGGACCGATGGAATTATGGACCAGAAATGATTACAAGTTGTGTAAATACTGGTGTATGTGTAGTGAAAGATAATTTAGTGTTTGCTCTAGGTGGTTATAATTATCAGGGTGAACCTCTTCGGTCTGTAGATAAGCTAGATCCACAAAATAAAATATATCGATAAATTACAATTTTAAAATGATAATAAATAATATACTAATATAAAATATACTAGTTTATATACCTTCTCATTTCAATGATTCAATAATTTCATCAGAGGCTGATCCATTTTTTTTGATCGACAAATCTAACTTTAAGTCCCAAAAGACGATTTATTATTAGTTATAAGTATTGTTAATGTTTGAAAATTACAATACAAAATTCATTACAGTAATTAAACTTTATTAAATGTTTATTTTAAACATTGAACATAGCTTAGTTTTTTATATTTCATTCAAAAAATATTTGTTTATACTTCATTAAGATTGACTTTTAATTTCTAATAATTGTCAAACGTATGTAATATTTAAGGATAGAAGGAGTAGTCTTTAATAGGCAATGACATTTCAAGAATGGTTTTCAATCATGATTTTATTTTGATATTATATATAGATATTTTCTTATATTGTATTATAGTATCTTAATTGATTTTCCAATTATTCTACATGTTTTATTAAAAGCTTTTCATCTTATTTTTGTTAATATAACTTAAGTTTGCAGATTAGTAGCTAAAAATGTATTATATGTTTAATTTCTATATCTAATTGTTGAACATTTAAAAAATAACATTTTTTTCATATGTATTTAAGACTGTAACCAAAAAATCTATATAATATATACCTAAATAAAACTTTTTATAGATATTTTTTGTTCTAATTTTGATGAAATTAGAGATATTTAAAATTTTAAACAGAGAATAATGATTTTAGTTATTTTACTTTAATTTAAAAATAATATTTGTTGATACTTGGAACTTATATTAAGTATTTAGTATATTATAATTTATATACACAACTACATTTTCAAATGCTATGTTTTTGTCAATAATTAATCCTACCAATAGTATTACTAATAGTAAAATAAATTACCATATAATAATAATTTCTGTTAAAATGAGATTCCTCCTTATTTGTGAATTATTTAGTGGATAATTGTTTGAAAATGATAGTATTGGTACCTATTTCAATTATTAGTTCTTAAAATGGCTATAAAACAATCTAAATAGATAGGCACAATATTGGATCTGGTATATGTTACACTAGGGCATTTTGATAAACGTAAATGTTGATGGATTATTATTAATTAATAATAACTAACATTTTAAAATCACCATAGGCTCACATATCTCACAAACTCATTATAGTGGACATGATCTCTGTACACAAAAATAGTGAACTCAAAAACTACTTGTTTGATTTTGGATTTTGTAAATCAACATATTCAGAAGAATTATTTTTCCTATTGAAGAATAATGTGAGTGATTGTTGATGAATCATCCTCTACCTATAATTTCCTATTTATTTTGTATGAACAATAACAAAATAAATAAGCATACAATTATTATTTTTACGCGTGATAAAAGGATATTACACAGGAATTTGTAGTCTCCATCTTACGAGAGTGTAGCATAGCAAATTTTGCGCCTATCAGATCATGGTTATGTCCATTAGTTTAATAATTACAGTGGATTGACCTATATTACAATTTAAAAGTAAGACTATTATGTAGTCAATGTCGTCATAGGATTTTTATTATCTTTTAATTTTAAAGCGAGTTCTGAGTGTTTTAAAATTGTAAATGGTTTGTAATGTAAAATTGGGTGACTTCAAACAAATGGGTTGAATTCGTACAATAGGTACTACAATACCATGTTTTTGTAATTATCTTATCATTTTAAAATACACATGTAATACAATTTGAAAACTGGTTCTCAGTGTTAATATCTATTATAACCTCCAGAACGGCATAACTAGAGTCCATTAAAAAGATTTGATGATAGTTGCGAAATTTTTGAAAAGTAGTAGAAGATAGAAGAAAAAGAATCATTAAAACATTTATTTCATTGTCTTATTTTAAAAGGTGACTGAATGAAGAAATACTTGATAGTTAATTACTTGTTCAATTTTATTTGATACGATACCAAGCATAGAACATTTGTTTATGGTATATATGTTTCACTTCTTTAAAATAAATACACGTATAAATGTATATTTCTAAATATATTACTGATTCTGAAAGATATGTCTTTGGATAAATTGTTTTCCAAGGTTTGGATTTGGAAATCTAATATTAATATCACATAGTATGTTATATACTCAATTCTATAATAGTGTGTGTGGTAGAAATTGCTTGATATCTTTGAACAACTAAATCCAATTTTTCATTGCTATTAAGCTATAATTTATCAATCTTGTTTTTTTTTCATCTGTTAAAATAATTTAATTGAATATCATAAATGCTTTAAAATATTATAGATACATGAGAATTCATTGTTAATGTTTTACTATATACAACTATTAAATTAATGATACAAGGAGTCTCATCTGAACATAAGAATGTGGATTTATTTTCCAACCATTCATTCAATGTTAATTAGCACTAAAATGTGTGCGTGTTAAGAGCATGACCAGTTAATATTGGAAAAAACCTGTCACATTTTCATAACATGTGCGTTGTACAATGTTAACGAGTTTCACTTCTTCAACAGTGTTTAATTCAAAATCTAGTGAAATTAAACAATAAAAAAAACATAATTTTTTACAAATATTAATTTAAATACTTACTAGATTTAAAAGAAGGCATACCCTTTGTTATATAGCAAGTATAATTTTTCTCTTCTCTTCTAAAAAATTAAATTTAAATATAATTTTGACGTGATCGCATTATTGCTTCAACCAGTCACCAAATACATATAACATTTAGATAGTATGGTTGATGTTTAGAAAATATTATTAAGGG
>NC_042493.1:114463164-114474946 GCF_005508785.2 Acyrthosiphon pisum
TCTGTTTTCTTAATCATTCATTGTAAAATAATAATTTTAAAATTTTTTTTAATATTTTAATACTTACCTGAACAAAATCATAGCGAAAAACTAATGATTTCACTACTATAATTTAAAAGCATCATAAGAGTTTCAATTATAGACCTGAGCTTCAGCCCCCCCCCCCCCCAAATTTCAAACACTATTTACGCCACTGTTTATATAATATAAGGAAGTGGCTGACTCAATGAAAAAACAATATAACTGGAAGGTTTCGCTATTAAAAGCAATGAGATATTATCGTTATTTATAAATTTTTTTTAACTATTAAATTTGATTATTTATACAAGTATCCCAGGAAGACACGACGCTTCCACTCATAATTGTTTTTTGTATGCAATGATTTATCATTGAATTAAAATATTTCGACATGCTAGACAACTTTTGTACAGCAGAGTGGCAACCACTTATTAGCTAAAAAGCTAAAAAGCTAAATTAAAAAGTAATTATATAACTGAGTTAAGTTCATATTTTTCCAGGTGTTAACTTTCAACGTAAGAGTGAAGTACAATGTTTATTAAATCTTAATTTATGGCTTTCTAAATGTTGACTTGACTTAACTTAACTAACTAAAGTTAATTTTTGCCTTCATTTTCAGAATGGGAGTATAGGAGTATATTTGATATAAAAACTTATTTTCCATATTATGATATAGCATACCTACTGTAATTTTAATAGTTAATTTAAATATTATTAATGTAGGGTAGTGCGTATAACATATGGCACTTAATTCCATAATGGTAATATAGTTGTGCAGATAAACGGCTAAACAGCTTCATATTATGTATGTCATAATTACAAAATAGACAAACATTATTGCTATTACCGGTAGACGGTAAAAATCGTGCATGCAACGTTATAAAAATATCGGAGTACCTACCTACGGTACGAAAGTTTTTACCGTACCGGAGATTTATCGCAGCCATGTGCGCATCTATATTTAATTAGATACATTTGTTTAGTTTTAAACTTTACCACACAAAGATTATCGGCGCACCTACCGTTCACCGATCCGATAATATCGTACCAATTATAGTACAAACAAGATTACCCACGATATTTTCCAATAATCATTTTAAATTTTACTTTGGTAATACCCTTTTTAAATTGTAACAAACAATAATCAAATACATTATTCGAATATAATATAGATATTATATGTAGTATATTTTTACCCCCCTTAAAAACACATTGGGTAAAAACATACTACTTAAAAGAGTTAAAATCTTAATTTTAATCAAAATAATCTGTTAGTTTCGTTTGTTTATTATTTTTGAAAATTATAGTTTTATATCATAAAATTTTTTTTTTTTTTTTTTAAATATAAAAGTAGGTATTTTCAATATCTTGAATACATAATTTGGAATTTTCCGATACCTATCTATTATAATGAGGCTAGAAAGATACAATTTTAATATCAATGAGAATGATTTATTGTAATATTGTATTATATTAGGTACTTAAATAACATTATATATGTACCTATTATAATTATAATTGCATATAGTAGAAAACTTTGTGATTTTTTTGTTTATTTTTAATTTCTTGTAATTTAAGATTTACATGTAAATAATCTATTACTCATCAACTATAATTACTTATTAATTTAAAAAATAAAGCAGTATTTTAATTATCACGTAAGGCTATAATGTAATAATATTATAAAAATTATTATAACAATAAATTGAGACAATAATAAGAGCCTTGTATTAAATTTTTAAGCTTTTTCACCAAACGAATACAAATGTATTGACATTTATAGAAAAACAAAACTAAAAAAATTGAAAATTGATTATGTCCGTAAATAGATCATGACGAGTTAAAGTATTTAGACAATTTTATCAAGTACAGAAGTTTATAAATAAATATAGGTATGTTTTTAATTTCAAATTTATACAGTTATTCGTTTTTGTATTAGAGCAAAATAACAAAATGGGTACATAAAAAATTGAGTGAATATCCAATCTTGTAAAAATTTTAATTTCAAAAGTTCATAAAAATTTAATTTAACATTCTGGTTGCAATTTTATTTTTGATAAAGGTAGACAACTTATGAGAAATCTTGAATTGAATTTTAAAATCTAAGATTTGAAAAAGTTTTTTGCATTTCTAACTCAAAATAATTTCAATATTTTCGTGATTCTTACGTATTTTGTAAAATTTGAACTATTAATAAAACTATAAATGCTTATATAAAAAATTGTGACTATGTATTTTAATATTTTTCAACTATCATTGTAACAATAAATTAGGAACCTTATATTAAATTTTTTAAGCTTTTTAGTTAACAAATACAATGTAATTGATATTTATATTTTATAGAAAAAAAAACTAAAAAAATTGGATACTGAAAATGTCAGTCAACAGTTCAAAACAAATCAAAATTTGCATATATAAATGTCCAGTGAAAATTTCAGATATCTACGGTAATTTGTTTAAGAGTTATATACCGAGTTATAATCCTTTGTCAAAAACTGTTTTTATGTAAAAATTCCCGTTTTACTTAATTGTTATATTGTTTTCCCGGCGCTTTTAAAAACTACTTGGAATTTTAAATTTTGACCTCCCGAATGCACTAATTAGATACACTTTCCCATCCAACAACATACTGTTGAAGAAAATCGAAGCAGTATTACTGCTCCAACCCGTGATGACAGACATAAAAAAAATAACACAAATCTTTGTAAAATCAATACATTCATCTAAAATTAAGATAAAAGTTGAAAAGTTTTGAAGATACATTAGCCAATGTGCGGAACGTTTAGGTTTAGTCAAAATAATTTTATATTACCTATAACTAAAAAAATAAATGAGTTAGACCTCCTTCCCTTTGAAGGGGGTTTTTCATAACTTAAGGTATACTGACGCCAGGCGTTATTATTATTAATACAATATCTATACCGCCATAACACGTATAGAAAATGCCAATATTATATAATAACATTTTGTGAAAATGTCAATTGCCTACAAATATTTGTTTTTGAATAATTAGGAAAAAATCAGAAAATTAATGGTGTCCAAATACCTTATTTGCGTAAAATATCCCGGTTTTACGTAGTTTTGTTGTTGTTTCTTCAATCATCAAGTAATGCGTACTTACTGAGAACTTTTATTTTTAAAAACTGAAATCTGTTGTGTTGGTAATCGGACGGGCGTCCAACGGAGAGATATCGATTTTTTCGAAAACGGCGACGCCCCTAACGACGGTGTCGTATTGATTTAAAGTATGTCGAAGGGTTCCAAGGGTGTGGCAGCCCACTGCGCATGCCTTTGGTCGGGCGGCAGGAACAGTCATCAATATAGGTAGGTTCATTGTGCTTACGATCAGTACTGCTTGTTTGTCTTGATGAGAACGACTGTTGACTAGCAAACAGAAATATCACTATTAGCACTGTTATTTTGTTTCATACTTTCTTTTTCAATTTTAAGTTCAGTACTTTTGTTCCTTTAATGAATATATAAACGAATACGAGAATTAATTTACCAATTAATAGCTCAAGACATTATACTACATTACGTCATAATACCAATATTGCTAAAGGTAATAGTAGAATAATATTGTGTGCCATTATATTATATTTCTTGAACAAATAACATATACTATAACGTAATGCTTACTCTCATATTTCTAGGTTCAATAATTTTTTAGCAGCGATTACAACGATAAATATCCCCGAACCGGCCACATCGCCACTATAGCGTACGTAAGTAGAGTGTCATGAAAACAAATGGATCGGCATAATCTGATTGCCAATTAATTATATTTTATAGGTGTACTATAAACATTTTTACCTGAGGAACCTATCTGACCTGCTATATCTTCGACCTCAAAGTGCGACAAGTATACGTGTTCCAAGACTCAGAAGAAGGCTATCGTATGAACTGTTGCGTTCCTGCTGCAGTATAATATTTGTAAGCACTATATTATAATCTCACTTATTTATTATTGTTAGTAATAATTTATAACTTATAACATTACTGGTATACAATCTTATACTTTTATAATAATATTATTGTTTATGGCCTAAACGGTTGTAAAATATTCACTAACAAAAATTGATACCACTGCAAATACATCAGTACCTATATATATTAATACTTGCACAGGTTTCATCCATTGAATTTCTAATAAACTTATCTATACTAAATTAAATAACATAAGCCGTTATTAACTTTTTCACTGCTACCAACACTATATATACTCAGTAACCAGTGTAATATGCTATATATAATAAAATATTTATTAGATTCTGAGCAGAGCGAGGAAGACTAGTGGTTTTACAATTGTGTTTATTTTTTTTTTATCTGTATATAAAATTTCTACCAGAAGGAGTGCTTTGATTTCAACATTATAGTATCTTATATTTTAGCAAATCGGATCAAGATGGTACTTTAAAGAGGGCATTTTTCGATTTTCTCAATAGTTATTTAATTCAAAACAACCGACAAATAAATAACGAAAAACCGTTAGAAATGCTTTTTATTATTTCTTCATGTTGAGAATTATAAAATAACAATTTTAAACTATTTATTTTAGAAATTAAATAGTAATAAGTACTAAAATAATGAATTATTCTAGTTAAATAGTACGATGAAAACTTAATAAAAATATGACATCGCATCACCATGCCAATAATATTCATTAATTATAATATCTCTAATAAGATAAGAAAATATTGTTATTTTTCAAATATACTGTTTTCGAAAAGAAAAAATGTAGAAATTGTATTCATTGCAGGTTATAATGTTTAATTAACTAATATAGATTGTACCTACATCATCTTTGCTATAACTGTATGAAAATCTTCAATATTTATATTATGAAAATCTTAAAAAATGTAAAAGGTACCTAACATACCAAGGAAAATATTATGATTTAATATAATCTATTTATATATATATAATATACGAGTATAAAATATGTATATTATGTGTCGTATAGGACACTAATGGATGTGTTAAATTTGAATTCAATGATACAAAATAAATGAATGCAAAAAAATTTTCTGAGCAAGGATGGTCTGTTAGCCTATGTAAAAAAAATATTTTTAATACAAATAATAACTAAAATCATTGTTTTTGGGTTTTAGTATGTAATTTGGTCCAAATTTAAACTTAAAATGTCTGTAAAAACGAAATGTGTATGTACCTATATATAATAGTCATGATTTTTTGGTTACATTATGAAATACATATTATGATATTATCCTTATATCTATACAAATTGAACATTTTAAACATGTTACTACAAAACAAGTTCATGATTTTGATAGATTTATCAAAATTTGAATTTTAAATTCTTTTAAATAAAAAAAACCATGATATTATGCATCTTTAATATTTTTGGCCTCTATGCTATTATAACAGCTTATGCGGATCTTATATTCAATTTACAAGCTTTTTGACCCAAATACATTGTTATTGACATTTTGGTAAAACAAGAATGTGGTTATATCGCTTTTCTGTACCTACATAAGATGTCTAGGTGTAAAGGTTGTATTAAATTTAAATTAAATGACATAAAATGATTTCTCATTTAGCGATTTTCTTATTTAGTTGTAATTCAAAAACGAATACTTTATATTTATATCATATGTTTATTTTATCAATTCCTATACTTGATGAAATTTTAAAAATATTTATACTTATTTTGAGCTGTTTACGGACAATTTCAAATTTAAATTTTTTTAGTTTTTTTTCTATAAATATCATAATAACAATATAAAAATTCTGATATATTGCTTAAATTGCAATTGAAATATATTAAAAATACATAAGCACAATTTTTGTTTATAAGGATTCAAAGTTCGATTTTTAACAACATTTATCAAATTTAAAATTTAAAAATGATTTTGTAGTTAAATATATATAAAACATTCAACTTTTATAGCTAAGGATTGAAAACTTACAACAAGGTTCCACGTAAGTAGGCTATTTTGCAACCAAATAATATCTCAAAAATAAAAAAACGCAGTTTTCTTTTCAAGTTACCTATTTTATGTCCAAATTTGAAGGAAATTACATATTAAATACCTAACCAAAAATATCGATGTAAGTTATTCTGTTATAATTTTATAATATTAATTCAACTTACCGGCTACTATATTAATAATAATATTAATAACAATATAAATATATTACAATATACCCACACTGATAAGCAATCACCGTTCAGAATCATTTTTTGTATACAAAAATATTATATCATTGAATTCAAATTTAATACCAACCATTATACAGTGACCCATTTGAAATCTACTGTACAGCAGAGCGACATCCACTTACCCACCTTTTTTTAAATTTACGTTAACAGACGCTTATGAGAAACCTTATATTGCATTTTTTCACAGAGCGAAAAATGTTGTATCTAAAATAATTTAAAAAAAACTAATAAAAATTGAAATTTTCTTATGCATGTAAATATTTTTAAAATTGTATTATTTATGAAAATGATAAAATAAACATTCAGTGAAAATGTCAAGTATCTTCGGTTATTAGTTTTTAAGTTTAACCGTAAAATAAAATCAATTTTATCGAAAACTGATTTTGTGTCCCGTCTGATTCCCGTTTTTTCTTAATTGTATTTTAGTTTTTTTCTGATAGGTACTTTAGAAAACTACTTTGAAAATTCAAATATGACCTTACAAAAATACCAACTATAATCTCTTTCCAATCACGAAAGATATGCCAAGTGGAAAATTGAAACATTTTTAATGCCTCAATAGGTGATTACAACCACATAAAATTTAATTAATTAAAAAAAATCACGCACCGTAGTTAAATCAGTATATTCTTCGCTCCGCAAATCTCTAAAATAAAGGCAATTTTGACGAAGTGTTTCTTAATATACTATTATATGAAATACCATTGTACATTTTAGTAAACTGAATAACATTCACCACGGCTGAAGTTGCAAACTTTAACCATGTATAAATGTTAAAAGTTAACCATTTAACACAAAGCTCAACAGTTGGATTTCTAAACGAACGAAATAATGAAATAATGACATAATAAAGTGAAGGTGGCGTGCATGGTACTATGTGCATAAAAAAAAATGTCCAGCTCTTGTGGAACAACATTTAATGCAACAGATATTACCTGTTGGCTGTCGAAATAAACGTAGGTAAACAAAAACATGGGTACTAAATCGATAACTTTGTGAATATATTATATATTTCTTCGGTCCGGGTGTTATTAGTATTCATCCTCCTAAACGGCTGCACCGATTTTGATGAAATTTCTTGTGTGCGCTTGAGTGGGTCCTTGAATGGTTTAGATTTACAATCGGACCCAGTCCCGGGGAGGTGCTCATACAATGATTTTGAGATTTACGATGGACATTTTTTTATAAATGATTGTTATTGGTGATAATTAGTAGAAATTAGTATTTATCTATTATTAGTTGACATTAGTTATTCGGGAAGATCAAGTAAAAGTATGCATCAAATCGAATTTTCACACAAAGCCTAGGAAGATGGCTGAGTTGCACTTACTGCAGTGAGTTACGCCCAAAAGGAGTTGAATAATCACAATTTTTTTTAAAGAGTTGTCATTTTTAACTGGCAACAAAGTGCACGGAATCAACTAGTTATACTATATAAGTTAACTAACTTGTAACTATACATTTTAAGTTAATATTCTGACAGAGATGACGGGGATATTATATGTAATTTAAACGCTCAAAATCCTCCCGGCTACGCCACTGCTCACGCATGCGTAGATGGCGCGTTCCATCTAGAGACTCCGTCTGCGGTTTTTAAGTATGAATATGGGGTGACTCCCTACTCGCGCATGTATAGATTGCCGTGTCTCATCCAGAACCTCCGTATCTTTTATGTGTAAATCCGCGACGACTACACTCGGACCTGCGCAGATGGCACGAGTCACCCTCGGCGACTTAGTGCGCGTGCGTCAAATTGTGAACCCGGGAGAGATGTGCATGGGGTTCCACCCATAGAATATGATTTAGGGTGCAAAGTCATAGCTCTGTCTCCTTTGACGGCTGACGTCTTCTCTCTCTACGCGAGCAGCTGCACAGGCACACTGTCCATCAGTTAATAAATCAATACAGCTAAAGGGATACCGTACGACATCGTCATTTCTCACATTTCACTTTTTTAAGCAGAACATTTTGCTAACCACTAAAGATTAATTATTGTATTTTATTTATTTTAGTTGAATATTCACATCTACGGAAGTTTTTATTAACAGTGAAGAGGACTGTACCGAACGAGATCGATTTGCCAACAAAGACAGAACTCGTATTATAACTATTACTGAATCTGGTAAGTCCTGTACTTGTAAAGTTGTAACAACTAGGTAGTCAAGTAACTAATAAAATTGTCTCCAAGTTGATTCGCTACTACCAAACTCGGTCAATGTCGAAATAGGCTAGTCGAAATGCGTATTTTAATGTATGGTCAAAAGATTGAAAATTTTTAATAAAAGGCGTTGCTCGCGAGTTGTTCTTAAAACAAATTATAATTACTAAAAATGTATAAACAATATTTATTTTTATATGCTTTTGAACTTTTCAAGTTTAAATCTTAACAGAATTCGTAAAACTCACAAAAAATTTCGAATTTTATTCTATTTATATTAAATATCATACAGTTTTTAATTTGGTAACAACAAATTTTTACGATTAGTGATTTGTTTTTCTATACGTAGTACGGTATGTTGAATTAATTTTCGACAATAAAATCACATATATGCGCATGCGTCAAATTGTGAACCCGGGAAAGATATGCATGGGGCTCCACCCATAGAATATGATTTAGGGTGAAAAGGCTTCTTTGGCGGCTGACGTCTTCTCTCTTTACGCGAGCAGCTGCACAGGCGCACTGTCCATTAGTTAATAAATCAATATAGCTAAAGGGATACCGTACGACATCGTACGTTTCTCACATTTCACTTTTCTAAGCAGAACATTTTTGCTAACAGCTGAGGATTAATTATTGTATTTTATTTATTTTTGTTGAATATTTAGATTTACGCAAGCTTTTATTAACAGTGACGAGGATTGCACCGGACGTGATCAATTCGACGAAATAGACAATACTCGTAATATTACTATATCTATATCCGGTGAGTCTTGTACTTCAGTACTCGTAGCAACCAAGTAGGTAATTACTAGGATAGGTTACAAAACATATCATATTATTTGTTAACGAGTGGGAGAAACAACTAGGAACAACATTGCTACGGTTTTTATCGTCGAAAAAACGTAACGAGAACACCGCGACTCCGCCGCATCACTTCCTGTGATAAGGAAATTTACTACCGACACGATAAAAATTCCTTCAATCGTTCCTTCCAATAATTTGTTCACGTTCAAGTACATTTTTTATGTTTATATAGTTCTTTTTTTTTTTATATTACCTACTCGGTTCGCAGTGCATCGATTGATCTTATTTCACGAATTATTGTCATCAATTATTAGCTTGCTGTTTTGGCAGCCTAAGTCGTTTGTTTTTTTTTTGTTTATCAATAGGGACCGAATTTGTATGCACAAAAATCCTCAAAATACGCTTCTAAAAATGATGTAATATGCATTTATTTTTAAATATGCACTTATAATTGATTCGAAAATATTTTATTTAAAATTATGTAAAAAATAAAGGTATAGAAAGGTTTTAAAAGTATAAACAGTGTTCGGTTCAGAAGTTGTTTAATAAATCAATACAGCTAAAGGGATACCGTACGACATCGTCATTTCTCACATTTCACTTTTTTAAGCAGAACATTTTGCTAACCACTAAAGATTAATTATTGTATTTTATTTATTTTAGTTGAATATTCACATCTACAGAAGTTTTTATTAACAGTGACGAGGACTGCACCGAACGAGATCGATTTACCAAAAAAGACAGAACTCGTATTATAACTATTACTGAATCTGGTAAGTCTTATACTTGTAAAGTTGTAACAACTAGGTAGTTAAGTTACTAATAAAATTGTCTCCTGCAAGTTTATTCGCTACTACCAAATTCGGTCAATGTCAAAATAGGCTAGTCGAAATGCATATTTTAATGCATGGTCAAAAGATTGACAATTTTTAATGAAAGGTTATAATATTTATTTATTTATTTTTATATACTTTTGAACTTTTCAAGTTTAAATCTTAACAAAATTCGTAAAAATCACAAAAACTTTCAAATTATATTTGGTAACAATCAAGATGGTACTTTAAAGAGGGCATTTTTCGATTTCCTCAATAGTTATTTAATTCAAAACCACCGACAAATAAATAACGAAAAACCGTTAAAAATTAGATTTTAATAATAATAATAATAATAATTTATTTTTGCAACATTAGAATCTTAAAATTATTTTACAAAATTTAGCTTAGTGTATTGCAGTACCCCCTTTAAGCAAAGCTTGTGCTGGAGGCACAGTTCTTAAATAAATATATAACAAGGTTTATATTGATCACTAATTAATTAATAGAAATAGGAATAACAAAAACATATAATAATGTTAACATGATTGATAGTTGATAAATACATAAGTACGATAAAAGGAAAACAAATATTATAAATTTAAAATAATAATAATAATAATATTTTACATAACTAACTGTTAATATTTTAAATGAAAAAAAAAATTTACAAATTTGATAAATTTAATTGTTTTATATATTTTTTGAATAGTTTAACATCTTTATAATTTTCTTCATTGATATTTAGTGAACGACATACATAATATAAACCCGTATATAAAATGCTTTTTTGACCAAATACTTTATTAAGATTTGGTACCGATATATTAATATTCATATGTTTTTTTTTATCAATTCCTATACTTGATAACATTTTTTAAATATTATACCTATTTTGGGCTGTTTACGGACAATTTCAAATTTCAATTTTCTTAGTTTTTTTTCTATAAATATCAGGGTTTCTGATATATTCCTTCAATTGCAATTGAAATTATTAAAAATACATATGCAATTTTTTTGTTTATAAACATTTAAAGTTCGATTTTTAACAACATTTATCAAATTTAAAATTAAAAAATCATAAAATGTTCTACTTTTAAAGCTAAGGATTGAAAAATTACAACAAAGTTCCACGTAAATAGGTTATTTTGTAAACAAATATCTCAAAAATATAAAAACACAGTTTTTTTATATTTACCTATGTTATGTTCAAATTTGGAGGAAATTACATAGTAAAAAACCAAGAATATCGATTTAAGTTGTTTTATTGTAGTTTTATAATATTAATTCAACTTACTGGCTACCATATTAATAATAATAGTAATAACAAAATAAAAAAAGGTGGGTAAGTGAGATGTCGCTCTGCTGTACAGTAGGTTACAAGTGGGTCACTGTATAATGGATGGTATTAAATTTGAATTCAATGATATAATATCATTGTATAAGAAAAACGATTCTGAGCGGAGACAGTATGTCAGTCTAGGTATAAGACATAATATTATATTATAGTCTATAGTATTTTAAAAAAATTTATCTATAATAGGTACATATAATAAATTCCAAATTAATCATATCATAATATCTATTAGGTACTTATAACGCGATATACATCAACAAAAAACCGTGGTACTATCATAGATATATAATAGTATACTTTAGAAGTTTCAAGTACCCACGAATAATATTATACAATCACAACAAAATAACTAAAATAGTTATCCTAGGTTTTTAATATGTAATTTCGTCCAAATTTGTACTTAAAATGACTATAAAAATAAACTGTGTAAATGTATTTTTTAGATT
>NC_042493.1:114475282-114476097 GCF_005508785.2 Acyrthosiphon pisum
CCAATGTTGTAAAAATTTGAATTTCAAACGATCATAAAAATTTAATTTGACTTTCTTATAGATATTTTTTGTTTGATAAAGGTAGATAATCTTTATAAGGAATCTTGTATTACATTTTCATATCTTAGATTTAAAAAGAAAAATTTTTATGAATTTCTAACTCGAAATAATTTGCAAATTTTCGTGATTTTTCCATATTTTGTCATTTTTTGAACTTTAAATGCTTATAAAAAAAAACTGTGACTAACGATTTTTAATATTTTTCATCTGCCTTTGAAACAATATACTAGGAGCCTTCTATTAAATTTTCAAGCTTTTTTGATAAACAAATAAAATTTTATTGATATTTTTAGAAAAAGAACTAAAAAAAAATGAAAACTGACAATGTCCGTAAAGAGCTCAAAATAAGTCAAAATATTTTGAAAATGTGATCGTGTATAGAAAATGGAAATGTAAACATTCAGTCAAAATTTCATGCATCCACTGTCATTTTTTTTAAAGTTACACCAAAAACCAAAATCGATTTTCTCGAAAACAGATTTTGCGTAAAAATTCCCGTTTTTCCTTAATTTTTCTTTTGTTTTTCCCGGCGCTTTTGAAAACCACTGGGAAATTTAAATTTTGACCTCCCCAATGCACCAACGATATTCACTTTCTGATCGAACAAGATACTGAAGTTGAAAATCGTAGCATTATTTCGACTACTTATCGTGTACACAGACACAAAAAAAATAAAAAAATAAAAAAATAAATAAAAAAATAAAAAAAAAAAAATAAAAAAACACACATCATTGTAAAATCAATACATTCATCGT
>NC_042493.1:114476147-114477928 GCF_005508785.2 Acyrthosiphon pisum
GGATTTAAGCGATACACAAGAATTATTAAAAAACAAAATTAAAATATTAGCCAATAATACGCACACGATAGAAACATTAACATTATCAAACAAAGTTCATAATATTTTTACGGCACTTTTAAGTCAATTCGCTTTTGAAACCAGTTCACTCAGTGCAATTATCACAGCTGCTAGGGCGGGGGTAATACACTCTAGTTTACTAACGCCACGCGAATTGTCAAAACACTTAACACAAATTAAATTAAAATTACCAATAAATCTTAATTTACCTATGGGTACCAACCCAGGCGAAATATACGAGCTATCAAAACTCACAAAAATGGCAGTATTCTATAGCGGAAATCAAATAGTATTTTTAATTAGAATTCCATTAATTACAGAATTAGAATTAACCTTGTATAAAATCTTACCTATTCCGCATCAAATCACGACAAGGAAAAACGGAACCATCGATAATAAACATAGAATAATACTAAAACCAGAGTACCAATATGTAGGCATAACCAAAAATTGTAGACAATATACCACGTTCACCGAAACTCAGTTACTTCACTGTACGGAAACGGATTTATTTACAATTTGTCCAGAATTTCAACCTATACAATACGAATCAAAAAATCAACCTTGCGAAGTTTCTTTATTTAAAAATCCGGATAGATTACCACAAACATGTGAAGCAGGTGTAATAGTATTAACAAAATATATATTTCATAAATTAAAGTACGCTAACACATGGATTTTCACAACAAATAATGAAACATTAACGATAGCATGCCAAAAAATCAAAGACCCATATATAGTAAAATTAAGGAAACAAGGTTTGATCAGGTTAAATCAGGACTGCAGGGCTTACGCAGAAAATATTATATTAAATCCGACGAGGGATATGAAATCAAGATATTACGTTAATTTAATACCAAAAATCGGGGTGGGTAAGCTGTCCAACATATTCCAAACACGATAGGCGATCTAAATTTACCGAATAGAAAATTTAAACACGATTCGCAAAAGCTGGACGACGTACATCAAATTGCTCATTCATTAGACGAAGTTCAAGACATGATCAATACAGAAATCCGTAGACAATCAGGTTACGAAATAGATACAGACAGTCATTCTTATCTAGTGATGGTCAAACCAAGACCAAGACCAAGACTATGGCAGTCTTGGTCTTGGTCTTGCAGACTCAGTCTTGGTCTTGGTCTTGCAGACCCGTTTATAGTCTTGGTCTTGGTCTTGGTCTTGGTCTTGCACCCAGAGTCTTGGTCTTGCTGCAAGACTCTTGCAATATTAAAAAAAAATTTTTTTCCCTATTTATGCTATGAGTTTGAATATTAATTGTCTTTTTATTTCTTTCACACAATTTACACTTGCCGGATATAAGATTTTTATTACTGATGATTTCAAAAAAGTCACAAAATTTATTGTGGGATTGTGGATTGGATGTTGAATCCAGATTCACACTAGTTATATCCATTTTAATAAATAATAGTTACCTAACTATTATAATAAATGTATAGGCTACTACAGTTGTTTAAACGTTGTGACTTGTGGCGGAAGCCGGAAATACGACAATCGACATTAGTAGTTATTACCCATACACTTACAATTTCACAGTATTACACGAATAGGAAACGAAATAAATACGTACAATATAATAATAATACCCAAAGTACCAACTTTAATTAAATACTGTTATTACTTATTAGTATTATATTCAATGAAGAGAGCTATTTACAGCACTAAATAAATATTGCGGTTTATAAATATACCGTATTGCC
>NC_042493.1:114479569-114481166 GCF_005508785.2 Acyrthosiphon pisum
GACCCAAAAACAGATGCCAAATTAACCCAAAATTAACCATTAATGTATATTTGACTACACGATAAAGAAGACAGGGGTATGGCACACTAATAAAACATTTCTGAATTTTTAAGCAACACTTTTAGCAGTATATGAACTAATTTAAATTTTAATATTATTATTCCTTTATTACGTTTAGAACACGAAACGCTCTATGAGAAGTAAAATGGGGCGACCAAAATTATATAGTCAGTTTGATTACAAAAATACAGGCTACAGCTCGTGACGTATGCAGTTCAGTGGTAGATTGTATTTTTGTATTTCAAGTGGACGATAATTACAGGCAAAATTCGAGGCCGGCTGAAATATGAGAGACACCTTTGTTAACATTGGATGCTTGAACAAGTTACGAAGTGTGTGTCTGGTAGTTCAGATGGAACTAAAATCGCAATATAGGAAATTAATTAAATCGTTTAAATTAGGCTATATGGCGTGACAACTTTATTTTCATACGAGTTGTCATCCCGTATAGTCTACGTTTAATTGAATAAAAAAAAATCAGCGCGTAAAATATAGAGTAAGTCTGAAATCAAAAACAATTAAAATACGATATCACTAAAAGCATAGGATTCGGATAATAGTATATATGAAAAAAAAATGGGGGAATAGAATTAATTAAATAACATAGGGTTTTCATAACTATCGATAAAATACTTTTAATTAACAAAAAAAATATATTAGTAAGTTAGCATAAGGAATTGACCTCAAGTCAATAATATATAATAAAGTACTAACTAACTATATTTTATATAATTAATCACACTATACTATGAGTGAAATGAGTGTATACCTATTAACAATAATTATAAGAACATCTATCATGTTATTAAAAAAAAAAAAAAGAGATTTTACTCCATTTATTATTGTATTAAGAAATAATTTAAATAATATAGAACTAACACAAAAAAAAAAAGGTGGGTAAGTGGATGTCGCTCTGCTGTACAGTAGGTTAGAAGTGGGTCACTGTATAATGGACAGTATTAAATTGGAATTCAATGATATAATATCACTGTATAAGAAAAACGATTCTGAGCGAAGATGGTATATCAGTCTATGTATTAGACATATATATACTTATCTATGGTATTAAAAAAAAATTGACCTATAATAGGCATCTATAATAAATTCCAAATTAATCATATCATAATATCTATTAGGTACTTATAAGTTAAACCGCGTTATACATCAACAAAAAACCATGGTAAAATCATAGATATATAATAGTATACTTTAGAAGTTTCAAGTACCCACGAATAATATTATACAATCACAACAAAATAACTAAAATAGTTATCCTAGGTTTTTAATATGTAATTTCGTCCAAATTTGTACTTAAAATGACTATAAAAATAAACTGTGTAAATGTATTTTTTAGATTTTTTGGTAACAGAATTAATTACTTACGTGGAATCTTGTTTTAAATTTTTAATTCTTAGATACAAAAATTGAACATTTTATAAATTTTTAACTACAAAATAATTTTTCAAATTAAAATTTGATAAATTTTGTCAAAATTTGATCTTTAAATGCTTATAAAAAAAAATTGTGCCTATGTATT
>NC_042493.1:114483220-114486630 GCF_005508785.2 Acyrthosiphon pisum
TACTACCATCATCCCATCCTGTCACCATCTCCTGTAAGTCGAGTGCACGCAACAGTCTTGATTGGAAAATTATCGAGGAGATCTCGTAGAATATAATTGTAACGTCACTGCATTTTTTGCATTCTTATTATTAAATATAACAAACATACCTGTACCCATATTATCATTCACGAGCGTACCTTATTATTACATTGTTATGATTATCGCGCGCCAATGCAGGAATAACCGCAGTATTATGTAACTACTGTCCCCCGACCCCCACAACCCGCAGTGACCGGTACCTACACGTCGTTGCTCACGGCCGTCGATGCCGTCGGCGCCTACGTCGGGTCCCGCCGCACGACACCAGCGGAGCAAACTGTCACCAAGCCTGATTATTGTAATAATTCCCTCTATTATACGACACTGACCTACCCCACTACTCAACAATACCAAAAAGCTCCGTCGCGGGCCAAGCCGGATCGTCCTCTCATCACTCAGTTTTTTGCCTTCAACGGCTTTGGTCGTCACCATTTTCCGCGGTCAACGTCTCACGTACACGCTGTCAAACAACACCACGCGACACCGTCCACTTTGTTCAACCCGTGGGTGCAGACACCAACCAACTCAGACGACGACGCAACAAAATTGTCATCCTCATACATCGACCCCGACAACGGATCATGATGATGGGCTAAACAAACCACGAGGGCCCGGGCGGCGGCCAACAGCTGACCCAGTCGAAGTCAACAATGCAGCCCAGCGTCAGAGTCGTAATTTGTTATTTTATTTCCCCTGTCCCCCCACACAAGCACGTAGGCCACAGGTTATGCAAAACTCGTGTTTGTATAACCTGTGTGCCAGAGGAGGCGTCGCAAGACGCGGGTCCCTTTAATCTGTTCACCACAAAATGGTTTTCCGGCTAGTGTAAGCCAAAACACGTTTTCCCGGTAACCCTGCGAGGACACGCCATGAGTGATATGGTGTGTCGCCTCCCGTGGGCCGGGAAAAACGTGCCATAGATTTTATTTCACCAGAAATGTCGATAAATTTATTATAATATTATTTTATATTTGCCATGTGCCCAATCTTATTACATTATTATGTGCCAAATCTTATTATATTGCTACGTGCCAATTTTATTATCTTACAACGATATCACTTATATTAATTTATTATATTGTTTTAATAGCCGAACTTTAATTATTATTTTATTTCTTTTCTCCCCACATAAATCCTCAGCATTCAATTGCCGTTGCGTGTACAAAGCCTATGAGTTCCACCGACGTGGCCCTCGGGCCACCACGCGGTGGGGCTCATAGGTCACGGCCAAAGTGCTCCCCTTTGGTCATGGGTGATTTTTAGTAGCCTCAAAACTACTGGAAGCTCACATAATATATACGTAAAAATGCATTTATGGTTTTATAATATACGGTGTCATCTGGCGCCGCTGATAATTGATTATGTTGTTTTTCTGAAATATCTGAACGGAGAGGTGTTGAATATTGTTTATGTGTTGCACGTGTCGCGTGTGTATGTAAAGAGAGCGTATATATATATTTATGCGTAAATCGTATGTATATATGTATTGAATAGCCCAACATTCCATATGGACCGTCGCCACTAGTTGTCTCGTGTTTTATTTTAAGTTTAAATATTATATATTACAATAAAATATAGAGTTATATCAATAGTGTATTATTGTATTGGTTTTATTGTACCTCAGTTTAAATAATATTAATAGCTCTTGAAATATTTCCGAACGTGGTTCTCTAAACTTTTTTGTTATCTCTATGAACAATTCCTGACATTTTCGTCAAAATCGGTAGAGTAGTTTTTGACTCTAAAGGCAACAAACATAATATAGAAGAATCATTTTATAGATAGACTTTTATATTTGTTTTAAGATATAATTTGTTTATTCGAGGCAATAAACACGACGATTTGATGCATGATTTCACCTCATCTGGCCGAGTAACCAATGGAAATTATTTATTTACAAAAAAACTTCTTTTTGTACTAATTTTATCTCTTACGAATAATTACAATAATTATTATAATCTGTAACCAATGGCAACTATTTGATACACAACATTTTTATTTTCTATTGTTAATCTCAAAACCCTTGTGCGAACACTTCTCTAAAATGCAAATTTGGGGACACCATCTCTTAGTGCAACCCTACATGGTTGTCCTAAAGTTCCGTGAAAATAGTCTATATATACAAATAAATTACACAACTATTAATTTTCGGTGATGGTTGAACCCCCCGACCCCCCTTCTATATGCGTGACTGAATACGACATAGAGAGCCTAGATAATATATATATAATTTATATATAAAGGCTCTCTAGTATATGACCTATCTATTATAATTTAAAATAATATATACAATATACCAATAGCTACAACAAAGTAAATACGTCATCGCATGCACGTCTAGTCTAAAGATAATTTCCTGATTGAATAACTGAATAATAATCTGGAAAGTCTAGACCTAGGCGCGGCTGGAATCGAATTATAATGGGTTTTTGTTTTCAAGGCGAACGAACTAATAAATCTACACACAATGCCAGAATGAAGTCGTTGGATGATAATATTATAACTATACCTATATGGCTGTACCTAATCATACACACGAAACCCGGTGATTAACAAAAGAAAGAAAAACCCAAAAACAATCGATAAATTCTGTAAACCTAATAGTTTTATAAGTATTAGTATAACATATTTATAAGTAATAACAATGATTACAGGAGAATATCACAAAAACCTATGGCGTCACTATAATATCAATAAGTAACACTTGCAGTATGTTAGTAACTCGAGCTATAACTTAGCTTTTCCCTCGTGGCTAATGTGATGTCTACACTCCAAACTAATGACCCATAATATCTTAAATTACATTTTGCCGACACGACTACTTATGGTGAGGTACGAATGTATACGAATGATGGCATACGAATACACGTAATAGTAATAGTAAACCAGATATTGTTTATGTTTAATTGTTTGAAATATAATTAGGTATTGTCGTATTGAAAATTACTGCTGTGAAATATAAATTAATAATAAGGCAAGTCTTTCTATTTATAGGAAGGAATACCGGACGGTGGCAATCGTGTAAAAATATTAGTTATGTACATTTTAATAAAATTTATTATTGATAATTTGTAATCAAATTTTATACAGCGAAAATATAAGTAAGACATACATTTTTTTTACAAGGAATATACAATCTATAGGTACATTTAAGCACAATACGTATAATTTGAGATTAGAATAAAAAAAAACATTATGAGGTTGCGTGAATAATGAGCCTCAATAAAATGAAAGAAAATCTATTTTTATTTTTACAGTTTACAGACCATATAGTTTTATTATTTTGGTTTTCTGAATATTCTACAATATTTCATTCGGAATCATCGTCT
>NC_042493.1:114486730-114487237 GCF_005508785.2 Acyrthosiphon pisum
ATAATATCAACTTAATATTCAGATATTTAAGGCTGGGCAAGTTAATGATTTTTTTTAACTCAGTTAATTTAAGTTAATATGCACCAATAACAAAAAGTTAAAAGTTAAAAGTTAATTTAACTATAGGTTAACTCAGTTAAGTTAAAAGTTAATACACAATTTTTGTTAACTTTTTATTAAGTTAAAAAAAAGTTAATTTGTTTATACAACGCTAACATACTTAAATTTTTTCCAACCCAAAAATAAATTATAGACTATAGTGTTTATATTTTATACAGTGTTTCCATATTAGTTAAATTCGAATTATATACATTTTTTACTTTAAACAATTCACGGTAAATATTTTTTGACATGAAAACGAAATATAGGTACTAAAGTAGTGAAATATGATAAAATTAAAAACAAAATAAATTAACTTAACTTACTTCTTAAAATGAAAAATTAACTCGTTAATTTAACGTTAATTAAAAAATAAATTTAGTAAGTTAACAGTTAAGTTAATGAAAA
>NC_042493.1:114487287-114489348 GCF_005508785.2 Acyrthosiphon pisum
ACCTAGACTGACATACCGTCTCCGCTCAGAATCGTTTTTCTTATACAATGATATTATATCATTGAATTCAAATTTAATATCATCCATTATACAGTGACCCACTTGTAACCTACTGTACAGCAAAGCGAAATCCACTTACTCACCTTTTTTGTATACAATATTATTATATCATTAAATTCAAATTAAATACCAACCATTATACAGTGACCCATTTGAAATCTACTGTACAACAGAACGATATCCACTTACCCACCTTTTTTTTAAATTTATACTAACAGAAGCTTATGAGAAACCTTATATTGCATTTTTTCACAGAGCGAAAAATGTTGTATCTAAAATAATTTAAAAAAAATTAATAAAAATTGAAATTTACTTATGCATGTAAATAGTTCAAATAAAATAGTCAAAATATTTTTAAAATTGTATTATTTATGAAAATGATAAAATAAACATTCAGTGAAAATGTCAAGTATCTTCGGTTATTAGTTTTTAAGTTTAACCGTAAAATAAAATTGATTTTATCAAAAACTGATTTTGTGTAAAAATTCCCGTTTTTTTTCTTAATTATTTTTTAGTTTTTTCTGATACTTTAGAAAACTACTTTGAAAATTCAACTATGACCTTGTAAAAGTACCAACTAGAATCTCTTTCCGATCAGGAAAGATACACTAAGTGGAAAATCGATGCATTTTTACTGCCCCAATAGGCAGGGCCGGCGTTAGGTAATATTTGTGAGGGGTCGTGGTTAACGAAAGTGACGACTGAAATTCATGCATAATATTATAATAGGTACCCTAATACAATTTTCTTGCTACACTGAATATGTCAAATTTTTGTTTTTACAATTCCGTACTATGTTGAAGCAAAAAGCCAAAAACTCTGCTTCAAAATTTTGATTTTTTTTTTATAGCACGATCTATTTTATAAAATTGAGCTCAATAATTAGTGTACAGGCACTAAACATAAAATCTTGATAAAAGCATATTTTTATTTTTATTTTTCAATATTCACTACTAATTATGATATTGTTCTAGAGTAAGAATTCGTCAAACCGTTGATGTGATTGGTTTATATATAAAACAATAAAACTATAATGATGTTTTGGTATCGTATATGATAGGTAAAGAATAAACAAAATCCTAGACCAACAGACATTTTTAAATTATTTAAATCACTATTTACCAACAATATTGTCACTCTACTTAGAGTTTTTGATCTAAGCCGATTTATTAGTATCTATTTTGTTTTTAAATGGGCATCATAAAACAATTACTATTTTTTATAGCAAATAAGTATTATAATATATTACCTATTACATTTTACAAATCATTTGATATAAAATATTGTCAGAATGTGCATTCCAAAAAAAACAAAAATTATAATAAATTAATATATATAGATTACACAGAGATTCTTTCTTTTGACGATGCCCATATTTTTATCATAATATGTGTCATTTCAAATTTCAATACTATCCAAAATGTCTTTCTCAGAACCAAGTATAATAGTTGTTCTTAAATGGTTTTTGATTAATTTTAGCTTGCTGAAACATCGTTCATTTGAAGCTGTGGTAACTGGTCGACAAAGTTCATTAGCCATAGAAATTATAGTCCTTAATTTATTGGCTACATCCATACGTTAACCAATGATTTAACATTTTCAGTTTGTAGTCTTAATATATTTATGTCACATAATGCGCAATTTAAATCTGTTACGTTAGACATGTCATAGTTTTTCGAAAATAAGGGAAATGATTTTCCTACTTTTTTTACTGTTATAGTGTTATATTTGAACTTATAGGCACCGATAATGCTTTAAAAAGTGGTTAAAAACAAACCAGACAAGATTTCAAATTGTTTGTTGACAAACTGATTAATGTGTCCAGAACATGAAGAAATTCTTTTCTATAAAATTCTTTATAAGTTAAGTTTACATGTGATTGTGGATTTGAATCAATTTTTATTGATTTTAATCAAAATCAATATATAGTTTTAGACAAATGATGTGCAATGGCTATAAGGTTCATTTATCAACTACCAATTAATATCAGTGTGTCTACTA
>NC_042493.1:114491659-114511433 GCF_005508785.2 Acyrthosiphon pisum
TTTCCACTGTGGTTTATTTTTTATTATAATTTTTTTTTTAATTACCTATATTATTTTTTTTGTATTTTATATTTTTTCCTTTTTTTTGGTTTTGGACAATGTGAATGTGCCGACTGAAATATTAGGTTATATGAGTGAGGGGTCGTGACGACCCCTTAAACCCCCTCTCTCTCCGGCCCTGCCAATAGGCGATGTCAGACAAATAAAAATTAATTAATTTAAAAAAAATCACGCACCATCGTAAAATCCGTACATAGCAAAAACTCTGAAGTACAGGCAATTTTGACGAAATGTTTCTTATATACTATCATATGAAATACTATTGTACATTTTAGTAAACTGAATAACATTCACTACGGCTGAAGTTGTAAACTTTAACCGTGGGTTGTATAAATGTATAAAATTACCCATTTAACACAAAGTTCAACAGTTGGATTTCTAAACGAACGATATAATGAAATAATGACGTAATAAAGTGAAGGTGGCGTGCATGGTACTATGTGCATAAAAAAAAAATGTCCAGCTCTTGTGGAACAACATTTAATGCAACAGATATTACCTGTTGGCTGTTGAAATAAACGTAGGTAAACAAAAACATGTATCCTAAATCGATAACTTTGTGAATATATTATATTATATTTCTTCGGTCCGTGTGTTATTACTAATAAGGAGGATGTATGCTAATAACTTATTAGCTGCACCGATTTTGATGAAATTTTTTGCGTGCGTTTGAGTGGGTCCTTGGATGGTTTAGATTTACAACCTCCCGGGGTGGTGCTCATACAGAGATTTTGAGATTTACGATGGATATTTATGTTTATAAATGATTGATATTAGTGAAAATTAGTAGAAATTAGTATTTATCTATTATTAGTTGTCATTGGTTATTCGGCAAGATGGCTGAGTTGCACTTTCCGCAGCGAGTAACACCCAAAAAGAGTTGAATAATCACAATTTTTTGAAAGCGTTGTCATTTTTTTCTGGCAACGAAGTGCGCGGGATCAACTAGTTATACTATATAAGTTAACTAACTAGTAACTACACATTTTAAATCAATATTCTGCCAGGGCCGGCTTGGTGGATGACGGGACTATGTGTTTTAAACGCCCAAAACCCTCCCGGCTACGCCACTGCTCACGCATGCGAAGATGGCGCGTTCCATCTAGAGACTCCGTCTGCGGTTTTTAAGTATGAATATGGGGTGACTCCCTACTCGCGCATGTATAGATTGCCGTGTCTCATCCAGAACCTCCGTATCTTTTATGTGTAAATCCGCGACGACTACACTCGGACCTGCGCAGATGGCACGAGTCACCCTCGGCGACTTAGTGCGCGTGCGTCAAATTGTGAACCCGGGAGAGATGTGCATGGGGTTCCACCCATAGAATATGATTTAGGGTGCAAAGTCATAGCTCTGTCTCCTTTGACGGCTGACGTCTTCTCTCTCTACGCGAGCAGCTGCACAGGCACACTGTCCATCAGTTAATAAATCAATACAGCTAAAGGGATACCGTACGACATCGTCATTTCTCACATTTCACTTTTCTAAGCAGAACATTTTGCTAACCACTGAAGATTAATTATTGTATTTTATTTATTTTAGTTGAATATTCACATCTACGGAAGTTTTTATTAACAGTGACGAGGACTGCACCGAACGAGATCGATTTGCCAAAAAAGACAGAACTCGTATTATAACTATTACTGAATCTGGTAAGTCTTGTACTTGTAAAGTTGTAACAACTAGATAGTGAAGTTACTAATAAAATTGTCTCCAAGTTGATTTGCTACTACCAAACTCGGTCAATGTTGAAATAGGATAGTCGAAATGCGTATTTTAATGCATGGTCAAAAGATTGAAAATTTTTAATAAAAGGCGTTGCTCGCGAGTTGTTCTTAAAACAAATTATAATTACTAAAAATGTATAAACAATATTTATTTTTATATGCTTTTGAACTTTTCAAGTTTAAATCTTAACAGAACTCGTAAAAATCACTAAAAATTTCGCATTATATTCTATTTATATTAAATATCATACAGTTTTTAATTTGGTAACAACAAATTTTTACGATTAGTGATTTGTTTTTCTATACGTAGTACGGTATGTTGAATTAATTTTCGACAATAAAATCACATATATGCGCATGCGTCAAATTGTGAACCCGGGAAAGATGTGCATGGGGCTCCACCCATAGAATATGATTTAGGGTGAAAAGTCTTCTTTGGCGGCTGACGTCTTCTCTCTTTACGCCAGCAGCTGCACAGGCGCACTGTCCATTAGTTAATAAATCAATATAGCTAAAGGGATACCGTACGACATCGTACGTTTCTCACATTTCACTTTTCTAAGCAGAACATTTTTGCTAACAGCTGAGGATTAATTAATGTATTTTATTTATTTTTGTTGAATATTTAGATTTACGCAAGCTTTTATTAACAGTGACGAGGATTGCACTGAACGTGACCAATTCGACGAAATAGACAATACTCGTAATATTACTATATCTATATCCGGTGAGTCTTGTACTTCAGTACTTGTAACAACCAAGTAGGTAGTTACTAGGATAGGTTACAAAACATATCATATTATTTGTTAACGAGTGGGATAAAAAACAACTAGGAACAACATTGCTACGGTTTTTATCGTTGAAAAATCGTAACGATAACACCGCGACTCCGCCGTATCACTTCCTGTGATAAGGAAATTTACTACCGACACGATAAAAATTCCTTCAATTGTTCCTTCTAATAATTTGTTCACGTTCAAGTACATTTTTTATGTTTATATAGTTCTTTTTTTTTTTTTTATAATACCTATTCGGTTCGCAGTGCGTCGATTGATCTTATTTCACGAATTATTGTCATCAATTATTAGCTTGCTGTTTTGGCAGCCTAAGTCGTTTAGGGTTTTTTTTTTTGTTTATCAATAGGGACTGGATTTGTATGCACAAAAATCCTCAAAATATGCTTCTAAAAATGATGTAATATGCATTTATTTTTAAATATGTACTTATAATTGATTCAAAAATATTTTATTTAAAATTATGTAAACAATAAAGGTATAGAAAGGTTTTAAAAGTATAAAAAGTGTTCGGTTCAGAAGTTGTTCAATGCAAACAAATTTATATATATTTATGTCGCATATATGAGTATTTCATCTCATCTTTAGCAATAAAGACCGGTCGTAATTTCATTGATATTATGTGGCTGTGAACTCAAAAATATGACGAAAAATAAATATATGTGCCATGAATAATAATAATATGCACTATAAAACTATTAAATATGCAAAATATGCAAAATACAATTAGCTTTGTTTTAATAAGAATGATCTAAATTGGGGACAATCCTCATCAGATTTCAAAAAGCTTAATTCATTATATATATGCATTTGCATATAAATCCGGTCCCTATAATTATCAATACCTATATTATATTGTTCGTAGTTGTCGTTTGCTGCCAATGCAGTAATACAGTTATATTACATAGTAGTACATATTAGTAATACACTACCTATCTATTTCAATGACTGTAGACTAGGTATATTATTATGTAGGTACTCATTAATATTTTTATATTTTTAACTTAGGTCACCAAGCTAAGTTCAATTATTTAGTAGACTGTTTTAACATAAATTATATCTATATTCAAAGCAGAACATCATATCACAACATTTAGAGCCATTTTTTACATGTAATTTGGAGGAGTGTTTTTGTTGGGATATCAATTATATTTTGTTGATATCTTATTATTTGTAAGTCATTATTGTTACGTGACTAGAAATAAGTATTAACTTGTAATAGGACACTTACTTAAATTTATTATGGTAGTCAAGTACGCGACAAGAAATACTTTGCTTTTAATAGATAATATGCTATTATAGTGTCTGAGAGTGTAGTGTGTTCAAGAATGACGTGATGGGGGCAAACACCATAGACATTAAAGAATATATTTTAACCTATCACCAAGTTGATTAATGCTCGATATTTGCTCTATAAATAGCTGTCTAAACCAGTTAAAAATGAATCTACACTATGATTAGAAGACCTATAAATCCCTATAATTGAGAATTGTATCGAATCATTTGCTTAATGTAATTTAATTGAGCTACAGATGCGAGATGCCCATTACAATTATATAGATATTTTAAATTTAAAAATGTGTATAAAGAAAAATTAGTTTCTATCACTTTTATTAAAAATTCAATCGAATAATTGAATCCAACAAAACCATTATTTATTTATATTGAAATTGTTAAAATCATTCAGAGCCAAGTTCCCATAAACATTAAAACAATAAAATAAAAATATTTTTTAAATAATTAATTTTTAATTTTAATTTTAAATTATTTTTACCTACTTACATAAATTACAAATAGAAAGTATAGCAAACACCTCTGCTTAGTCAGGTTTTAATGAAAAATATTTCTTACGTAATACGTATAGTACATAATAATTAACTATCTTATATATAATATCCTCTTTATATCATGATCCGGAATTAATTATTGGTAATAACTAATCAGGTATGAAATCAGTATGACAATCTAGTGACGATTTTATGAAACATGACTAAAAAAAAAAGTTTAAAAAGTAATTAAAAAAAAAATATTTTTCAATATTTCAAGAAGGGTGAAAGTTTCAAGTTTGAAATATTTCAAATTGAAATTCTCACGTGAAAGATTTCATACTCATAACCCTTAATGTATGCGTTATATTTGAATTCAATGATAAACCATTTTATATGAAAAACGATCTCGGAGGGAACATTGTGTCATTCTAGTATTATACTATAATAGGTATTTGTTGAATAATCAAATTTAATAATTTAAAATAGCGTAACTTAACGGTTGACTATTTTTTTTTCGGTTAACGTGGTTCAATCATATAATTTTTTTTATTGAAGTTGATTTTAGTTCTATAACATGTATTGCGTATTATTTGTTTACAGGACGCCCAAACCGTCTTCTGGTCGTGAATTAGTTGTGCCAAACGGTCGCGATCATGGCTAACGACAACAGACCGTACGCCGTGTTCAGCCTGGCCATGACGGCGTACCGCGCCAGTAACGAACCCCAACGGAAAAAGTACGACGGGATGGAGGTGCCAAACTTGGACTTGCGCGAATGTTGCGTGTCGCTGTTCGAAATCGTTGATCTAAACGCGGAGAGCGGCGATTTCGACCCGCTTGGCGACAGGACGTCCGTGTTCGCCAAGGTGGTGCAGGCCGACAACGAACGCATGGAACGGTTCAGCGACATCTGTGCAGTGGCCGCGTATTACGGGCACATCAATTGCCTGAGGTTCGCCCACGAGTTGGGCTGCCCCTGGGACGTGACGACCTGCAACAATGCGGCCCACGAGGGACACCTGGAGTGCTTGGTTTACGCGCACGAGATGGACTGCCCCTGGGACGCGACGACGTGCATGAACGCGGCCAAAACGGGACACCTGGAGTGCATCGTATACGCACGCAGCAACGGGTGTTTATGGGACGAACAGACGTGCAGCCAGGCGGCGGGCGGCGGACACCTCGAGGTACTGGAGTACGCGCGAGACAACGGGTGTCCATGGGACGGAACGACTTGCAACGCGGCAGCAGAGCATGGCCACATCAGGTGCCTTGCGTACGCCCACATTAACGAATGTCCGTGGGACGAAGAGACGTGCAGCTTGGCGGCGGGCAGTGGCTACGTCGGGGTACTCGAGTACATGTACGACAACGGCTGTCCACGAGACAAAACCGCGTGCTCCAAGGCCGCCCAGTACGGCCGGCTGGATTGCCTTGCGTACCTGCACAGTACCGAGTGCCCTTGGGACGACGAGACTCCCAGGTCGGCTGCGGCTAGTGGCCACCTGGACTGTTTGGCATACGCGCGGAACAACGGGTGCGAGTGGACCGCATCGACTTGCTCCGCGGCGGCGGAGGCAGGCCACATGGATTGCCTGATATACGCCCACGAACAAGGATGTTCTTGGGATGAGGCGACGTGCGCGGCCGCAGCGAACAGTGGCCACATTGACTGTCTGGCATACGCACATAACAATGGATGTCCGTGGGACAAGACGACGTGCAGCATGGCGGCGGGAAGCGGCCATCTCCGGGCACTCATGTACGCCCGAGAAAACAACTGTCCGTGGGACGAATCGGTGTGCGCCGAGGCAGCGAAGGGTGGCCAAATCGACTGTCTGGTATACGCACACAATAATGGGTGTCCGTGGGACGAGTGGACGTGTACCAATGCGGCGGGAAGTGGCCAAATCTGGATACTGCTGTACGCGCGGCAGAACGGCTGCCCGTGGGATGAAATGGCGTGCTCCGAGGCAGCGTTGAACGGCAAGCTGGACTGCCTCGTGTTCCTGAACATGAACGGGTGCCCTTGGGACTACCGTACTACCGAATCGGCGGCGGCTGGTGGACATCTCGATTGCCTGGAGTATGCGTGGGACAACGGGTGCGAGTGGGACGAGTCTACGTGCACGATGGCCGCGAGACGTGGGCACATGGATTGCCTGGTATACGCGTTCGACAACGAATGCCCGTGGGACGAGCTGACGTTCAGCTATGCGGCGGCCGGTGGCCACATCAGGGTACTCGAGTTCTTGCGAGAAAAAGGATGTCCTTGGGACGAGACAACGTGCTCCGAGGCAGCGATATACGGTAGTCTGGAGTGCCTCATGTACCTGCACAGTAACGGTTGTCCGTGGGACGAAAACACGCCCGCGTCGGCCGCGGCTGGCGGACATATGGACTGCCTGATATACGCGTGGGAAAACGGGTGCGAGTGGACAGAAACGACGTGCGCGGCCGCGGCGCAGGAGGGCCACCTGGACTGCCTGATCTACGCGCACAGTAACGGGTGTTTGTGGGACGAGCAGACATACAGCATGGCGGCGGGTAACGGCCACCTGAGGATACTCGAATACGCGCGAGAAAACGGATGTCCGTGGGACGAAACGGTGTGCTCCGAGGCCGCGGAGAACGGCATGCTGGACTGCCTCGTGTTTCTGCACAGAAACGGGTGTCCCTGGGACGTCGAAACGACCAGGTCGGCCGCGTTGAGCGGGCATCTGGATTGCCTGGTATACGCGCACGAGCAGGGGTGCCCGTGGGACTCGTTCACGTGCTCCGACGCGGCGAAGAGCGGCCACATCGATTGCCTGCGGTACGCGCACGAGCAGGGATGTCCCTGGAACGAGGTCACGTGCGCCGACGCCGCGGAAAGTGGCAACCTCGAGTGTCTCAAGTATGCCCACGAAAATGGGTGTCCGTGGGACAATACGACGTACACCAACGCGATGAGTGCGTCGGAAGAAGGAGACTCCGCGTGTTTGAATTACTTCCTGCAGAACTCAAGTTTTCTCATTTGATTATTATATATATTAGGCTCATTGCTCGATTTTATGTTCTTCAACAAGTGGTTCGTGTATTATATGTGTGTGTTTTTTTTTACCATTTATATCGGGTACCTAACGTCATCAGAACGCACAATGAGTATAATATTATATATTATAATTTGGTGCTACCACATCTGAGGCAGAAGTGTAAAAAATGTATAGTTTTAAAATATTTATTAGAGTATAATTTTTTTATTTTATAGCAATGCAGACACCGAGACCCAAAAACATAGAGTTAAATTACCATTTTATATTTACAATTATGTCGTAAATTGAGAAGTTTATATAAATATTTAGACGTGAGAAATGGAATAACGTTGCAAATCAATAACGAATGTGACAGGAGCTCGATTGAAAAATGTGGGGGCCGCGGGAGTGAACCGCGATATTATTAGACACGGTCCCGGCTGTCTATGTTATGTGTAAATTTTAGTATTCGTCCCGTAATTACTTATTCGTAAATGCATGTATGTCTAGTAACAATGTATAATAAGAAGACTTGGCTATTAAACCTCTTTGTTTTTATTACAGTTTAATATAGATATATTGATTTTATATAATAATAAAGTGTACTGATTTACAACAGATTTGCAAATAACAACAAAATAATAATTAATATGCCCGGGTGTACAACAGATTATGACTATACTAGTATGGGCTGATGTACAACAGTTTTACAATTTTATAAAATAATATAATATAGCTTAATTATTACAATATACATACTCGGAATTCAATAAAATATAATAATTTTGGTACTCACAGATGTGGTGTGGAACGGCCAGTGTACTTCCTATTACAATAATTTCACCAACAGTACAAAATACATACCTAGTACATAGGTTAAATAATATTTGAATAAAACATTGAAAAAAAATGACACTGCTCGCTATAAAGCAGAGCACACTATTCAACAAAAGATAGCTAGTTACATAATAATAAAGGTGTACACGATATGTGATATTTTATACATAATACGCCAATTTTCTTCATTCGCTATAAGGTAGAGCACACTATTAAACAAAGGAAACTAATAATCATAAGCGTGCCCACAGCAAGACGTACCTACTGAAATTTGTATACATAATAATTCATGATCTAAACATCACGATTTTTGATTTTTTAAATCATAAAACATTAAATAGGTAGGTAAAAAATAACATTGATACTCAATGATAATAAATAATAATAAATTAAATGTCTTTAAAAATAAAATTGATAACATATTATCATTACAAATTGCGAAATTGCATTTGTTTAAAATTTAAAACTGTGTCAACAGTTGAAATATTTCTTATTTAATTTTTAAAAAATATTTATCTGTTTTTTATCATATAAATGATTTATGCCTTAAACACTGGGTGATTATGAGTAGGTAAATTAAAGTATGGGACATTTTAATTGTTTCTTCCATCAGAGTTCGGGTTTCTTAATCTTTATTGACATGGCCCACCCTGCCACAAATGTCTGCGCACGCCTATGCTAATAATGCTAACAATAGTTTGTCTTATGACTTGACTTCATGTAAAAAATCCGCTCAGAAAAAAAACAATGCGTATATTGAGACGTTTTGTACGTGCTGACTATTTGATACATACCTATTTACTATTAAAATTTCTCATGTAACTACATGCAATGAAAAGAAAAACTTTTATGATTTTCTAACAGAAAAATAATTTACAAATTAAAAAAATATTCATAGCTATAATAAGTATGTAGGTAGCTCAAAATCCGTCAAAATAGTTTGAAAATTTGCAATGTAGAAATGCTAATAATGCAAATATTTGGTGAAATTTTCAAGTGCAGATGGTTATAAGTTATTGAGGTCTATCAAATTAATACAATCGAATTTTCAAAAATTGGTTTTGCGTAAAAATGACTATTTTTTGTTTTTTTTCCCACCGCTTTCGTAAGCTACTGGACATTTTCATTTTTAACCTCTCATAATTAGTATCAACTAATTTCACTTTTTTTATCAGATAAAATGCTGATGTCGGACCTTTTTTACCACTTTAATATTGTTAATGCGTAATGACAGACAGAAAAAATACACCTCACTGTAAATACAATCCGTTAATACACTACGCTCAGAATCTAAAAACACAATTAAAACTCAATTAAAATTTATCATTTATTATATCTATGTTATTTTTTATACAACCGTTTTTATAAATTACGTTGCATGTGAGATTTCAAAAAAAATCAAATTGAATTAGACCGGTAGTCTTCACTATATAGTAGTAATTTTAGATTCTGAGCGGAGCGATGAATGTATTAATTTTACAATGATGTGTGTTTTTTGTTTTTATTTATTAATTTTTCGTCTGTCATCACCCTTTTGGACAGTAAAAATGCTTAGATTTTCTTCAACGGTATCTTTTCTGATAGGAAAGTAAATCTAGTTGGTACTTTGGGGGGTCAAAAGTAAAGGCTGAGACACTATTGAGTATAAAACATCTTTTTGCGACACAATTGAGCCAAATTGTTGGTGTATCAAAGAAAATCGGAATACAAAACCTACATGATTCAGCATAAAAGATTCAGCAACGTTGCCACTTTCCATTTTAAGCTATATTATACAAAAATATTTATTCAAATAATTATAATAATTCAAATTATAACATATCAAAAAAATAATATGATTTCATAGTCAATAAAATAATCACATTTCATAAATCTGTTTGATAATAGTAATAATAATAGTTATGGAAATAATAAAATCAAAATAGAATGGTATAAAATAATACCGCATGCTGTATAAGTCAAGAATACTATAGAGTATGGGTGATCGTACATTTTGGAATTTTATCTTAATTTATTATCTTATATTTTCCCTCAAATTGAAATATTTAAAATGTCGGAAATATATTGCTATGGAAATAATTCATTAATTAATAACATTGTCGATAAAATTGGCTCAGCTCATCACTATTATTATCATAATAATAATTTGTGTAATAATACGTGAAAATAATAAATTACAAAATGTCGGCCACGTGAATGTGGCAACATCGCATAAAATAGTCCATGCCCAATCGTTTTATGCTGGATCGTGCTTTGACGAAAGTAAAAATGTCCCAGTAGTTTTCAAAAGCGCTGTGAAAAACAAAAGAAAAATTAAGGAATAACGGGAATTTTTATGCAAAATCGGTTTTCGAGAAAATCAATTTTGATTTTTGGTGCAACTCTAAAACAAATAACCGTAGGTACATGAAATTTTAAATGAATGTTTATATTAGCATTTTCTATACGCCATAAAATTTCCCAAATATTTTGACTTACTTTGAGCTGTTTACTGACATATTCATTTTCCATTTTTTTTTTTTAGTTCTTTCTTCTATAAATATCAACACAATTTTATTTGTTGGGTAAAAAAGCTTGAAATAAAATAGAAGCATCCTAATTTATTGTTTCAAAAGCAGATGAATAAAATTAAAAATCTATGCACAATTTTTATTTATAGGTAAGCATCTAAAATTTAAATATTAAAATATACGTAAAAATGACGAAAATTTTAATTTTTGTAGCTAAGGATTGAAAATTTAAAACAAGGTTCCACGAAAAATAGGTTATATATAAATTATTTTATTCACAATAATATCATCAAATATACTTGGTAATATCATAGGACCGTTTTCGCTCTGAATCATTTTTCTTGTACAATGATATTATATCATTGAGTTCACATTTAACACCATCCATTACAGTGACCCACTTGTAACATACTGGACAGCAGAGGGACATCCACTAACCCACCTTTTTTTCACTTGTTCGTACACATATATAATTATTATGTACATAATAGTAATGGTTATAAGGTCAATAAATCCAAAATATTATTTTATTATAAAATAAGTTGGGTAATGAATTCATTACCCTTAAGGGGTAACTAATTGAAAAATGAAAACAAAATGTAAGTATACAATATATATTTAAATATTAACAAACTATAGCAAAGGGCTATAGATGAGGATAGTATACAAAACTTTTTACAGCCTACAAGCACTTTAGGTCTCAATCCGGGCCCGAATATAATATCAACAATCGTATAAATTCGTAACTAACGGACGGAAAAAACGAAGATATATAGTGTTGTTTACTTGGAAATAAAATAAAATTTATAAGTAGAAAATGTTTTGAAAAAAAATTCATTAAAATATACTTTTGGCCATTCATTATTACATATTGCCATAAAGTTTAAAGACATGTCAGCCAAACGCCATGACAACCCACTTGTATTTTTCCCCTTTAATTTTGAATACAATATATTTTACTGTATTACATTTTATTATGTCATGTACTTGTTAATTGATTATAGTTCGTGATGTTTAGTTTTATTATGCAAATATTTTTAGTAATGGTCTGTCAATTGGCTTTATTAGTCCGGCTAATAGTAAGTAATAATATTTCTTAGCTCATATCCTTGCGCTTGGGAGCACTACTGAAGAGGTAGGTGCTCGCTTTCCACGGAACCTCACACATAATCTAACAATTGACAATTTTATAATTATGAATAATACAAAATCACATAAAATATTAATTTTTCAATAACCAGTAAAATAATATGTATTTTATAAAAATATATTATTATAATATTTTGTACCTACGTCAGCTATGTTAATTTATGCACGTGTATTTATACAGAACGGGCAATTTAGGTTGAATGATGATAGACATTTTTTAAATAAATATAAACCTCGTCATCGTGATGAAGAACTGGTTGAATTGCTACACGACGTAAATGATATTTCATTGCCCTACGTGAGCTGATCGGTGGTAAGTGTTAAGTGCGATTTACCAAATAATGATTTTATGTTTAGCCAAGTCACGAGTCCCCCGAAATAGCTGTCCTTCATAAGGAGAATTTATCAAATTTACCGGTTCCTTCAGTTGGCATAAATGGACTGATGCGTCACGGATACGTCTTCTACAAGGAGGAAGACGAAAAAATATATGATACCAAGTTCATCGAAGCGTCAAAAATGGCTGACGAAATTTTTTCAGAGGTATAACATTGTAGTATTGTAGGTACCCTACACTGCATGACATTTTTTTTTTCGCTAAAAAAATTATATGTTATATAGTTCCATTCAATAATTTTAGGAAAAATCATAAAAAAAAAAATAAAAATATTTTTCCCGGTAGAACTAAGGATTTAAGTGTATAATGCATATATGCACTTGCATGCAGTTACGATACCTAATCGAAACCCGGTTGAATTGGTAATGTAGGTTAAATTTTCTTGTGAATAGGTACTATGATAAATATAGTGCCTAGTGCCTACCTACTTCTTTAGACTACCTATACCAATTATCAGTGTTTTAAAATTGGAGGGCAGAGAGAGAGTCGCGTATCGTTATTTTCAATGCTGGGCAAGTTAACGATTTTTTTTTAACTCAGTTAAAAGTTACTCGTAATTTTTCGTTAACTCGTTAAGTTAAGAAGTAACTTCGAAAAAAAAGTAACTTAACTTAATGTAAAGTTAAAATTTGCTAATTTGCAAAAATAAAAAATTGCAGGCACATATAATATAGTTTATTAGTTTTTCTTTACGTTCAAGAAAATTACTGGGGAAATTTAAAATGATACACCAAAGTAAAAACCCATTCAAATATTCTTGGGACGAAAATTAACTTAATTTCGATAATTTTGAAATAAAATTAACTTGAAGTTAACACGTTTAAATTGAAAAAAAAGTTACTTATGAAGTTAAAAGTTAATTTGAAGAAGAAAGTAACGAGTTAATTAACTAAATGTTTTAACTTAATTTTAACTTTTAACTCGTTAAAGCCTAGACTTGGTTATTTTCTATCTCTATATAAAATTATATTCTTACTGTCTAAATTGTTTTTCACTAAAGTTGAGTCAATGAACTCATTAATTCAATACAAATTATTGGTACCTACAATTTATTACGTCTTATTCATTACATTTTACCAATTCAAGTACGTGGTCCCAAGGATAACTAAATCTTGTTTTTAAATTCACCCCGCGACTACGGATATAATAATCAACAATAGCAAGCTAATGATGTAGGTATATTATATAGATACCTAGTAGTTCTTGCATTTTTAGCAAATGTTTGAAAAAAAAATGTGTTTGAACTTTAATTTAATAATAATATATGAATGTGTTTAGTGGAAAAATCAGAGTCTGACGAGTGACCTACAAATGCATTGGAGTGACGACACGAAAAAGACATCAGAGACGAATATTTCTAATTCACAAAATCCCATACCTATTCTGTAATATAGACGGTATATAATATAATGTTTTATTATTAAATATGCTATATGAATTTAATCTATGTAATATTCTATGGTTGTATAGGTACATACTGTGCTGTCACTCCATTTTTTTTCGGTGTATATTAAATTTGGATACATTTTGAGTTGAAACGTTTACTTTAAAATATAAAAGATAGGTAGTAGTTAGTTTTAAACGATGTATAATTGTTAATTGTAAATTGCAAATACAATAATATTGCTATTTTCATGTTACAAAAGTTATAGGGAGCAAATATAGACAATGTTTTCATTTATCTATATACTAGGTATAGGTATTACATTCTACACAAAACATTTCAACTTAAAATTTATACAAAAACTAAAACACAAATATTAAATGCCCGGGAAAAGTAACCACTAATTTGATCAGTTTGTCCGTTTGGGCGAGTGTAATTATTTACCTGTTGAGGTAAAAACCTAGATACGGATGATATCGTTGCTAATCAATAGGGCCATCTTTTAGGCGAGGGGTCAGGCCCTGGGCCTCACAATTTTTGCTCAAATTTAGAGGCCTCGCGTTTGAAAAAAGTGGTAAAATTGGGTTTTACCTAGCCCAGGGCCTCGAAAATTCTAAGAACGGCCCTACTAATCATTATTAATCACTATTATTGAAAATAAGATTACGATTCAGACGATTCAGTCATTCTGTGCAAGTTGTATACCTAAATAATAACTAATAAGTATAATAACACTTCAGTGTGCTATGTGATGTGTTGTGTCTTGCGTAATATACTTTCATGTGGTACTTTGTGCGTATGTTGATAAAAAGTGTATTAGTATACAATATATAAATTAATTTACTTATAAACCAATTCAAACCTAATTATAACATTATATTATGACGTGTTATTTTAATTATTATTTGTCTACTGTAGATTACTATAATATAATATTATCTACCCATATCAATATTGAATAGATGAATAATAATTATGTACATTACTATACAATATATAATTAGTTAACTTATAAACCTTATTTGCAAAAAGCTCCAAACGGTCTACGCTCCTCTGGCGTTACCCACAACTTACCCGCTTTTTTTCTAAATGTGTTTATTCATACCCATATTCATGGGTTGGCAAGAATAAGCTAAGGTATGCTAATTCATGTTAAAATGTGTGCGATGGACAAAAAATATATCAGAAATTATACCTATCTAAAAATATAAACTTAAATTTGTCACAATTTTTATTCGTTTCTATGGTGATAAACAATGAGTGAGAAATTAGATACCATTTTTAGCGGTTTTTCGTAATTTTTCGGTGGTTTTTTCCCGTGGCATTAGATAACTATTGTAGCATATTAAAGCATTTTTAGAAGCATATTTTGAGGTATTTTTGCGCATATAAATCCGGCCTCTAATAAGAAGTATGTTTAATTTGTTTTCAGATTGTATATACCTTTCCATTTCCTCGCCCTCCTCGCCCAAGTCGCTGCACTGTTGAAAAATAAAATAAATTTAAACCAAAATTTAAAAAAAGTGTTTTTGAACTCAATCTAAAAAAACCATTCTATTTATTTATATGGAGCTAATTTTTTTTTTTTTTGTAAGCTAATAGTACCTAGTCCCTAATAGTAGATCATGCTGTAGGTACCTCAAGGCATAAAAAAAATATTTTTATGGTAAGTTACCTAACAATAAATTAATAATACATAAACTATTATGCAAAAAATGCAAGTCGGTTTTCCTCTGCTGTATAGTAGGTTAGAAGTGGGTTACTGTAATGTATGGGTTTCAAATTTGAATTCAATGATATAATATCATTGTATAAGAAAAACGATTCTGAGCAAAGACAGTCAGTCAGCCTATGATATTACTGTAAATATTTGATATTATTGTGAATAAAGTAATTTATAGATAACCTATTTACGTGGAACCTTGTTTTAAATTTTCAATCCTTAGATATAAAAGTGGAACATTTTATAAATTTTTAACTACACAATAATTGTTAAATTTTAAATATGATAAATCTTGTCAAAATTCGAATTTTAAATGATAATTAAAAAAAATTGTGCCTATGTATTTTTAATTTCAACTTCTATTGTAAGTGATCACTACAATAGCAGTACAGTATACTGTAAGTGATCACTATAGAGACACCTAGATTGTTAATGACCCAAAACACACACAAAATGCCATAAAAACTCCAAAAAATTTACTTAAAAAATTACTGAATAATTGTACTTAAATAAGTGAAACAAATTTGATTTAAAATAATTATTATTTTTAATGACAATAGGAGTCTGAGTAATTTATAACACTATCTAATTGTAAAATTAATAGACAGTAGTGAACATTTAATTTTAAATTAAATTTACAGTAAAAAAAAATATATTTTTTGACAAAAACCAATAAATCTAAAATTTCAGAAAAATGCCCTCTTTGTACAAAAATTATAAAAAATGTCCTTGTCTTATAATATCAAACAATGATGTAACAAACTAACAACTAACAATATAAAAAACTGACGTTAAATAACAAAAAAATAATGCAAAATAAAATAAAAATTCTTAATCAAGGGAGCATGAAACGAATATTTTTAGTACTCGTGTAGTATACTACTAGTTATTGTAACGATAGTACCCGTTTACTCACAACACATAAATATCATTATATATGAATAGTTAAAATTAGGAATAAGCAAGTAGGTAAACGACCTCCTTAAACAATTTGGCAATAGTCAAATTGCAAATACAATAGAAGGTTAAAGGGTTAATCATGTAGTCAAAATAACCGAGTGCTTAATCGCGATCCATATTAAAACACAAAACACGTATCAGTTGACAGGATATGGGGATTGCCAAAGTCACGAGTAGATATACGTATATATGTATATGTACGCAACTATAGACCAGGATGTGGTAACTGATAAGAATTTAGTAAATTCGCAAAAGAGATGACTCTCTGCACGACAACACAGATAATAAATTAGCTGTCAGATTAGGAATATCGCAAGTGCGTGGGCTGAGTTGATGGTCATACGGACCACATCCGTTAGAGAAGAGATAGCGTATCGATAGGCAGGGGGAGCAGGGACCCGAATATAAAAGGGAGCCTGAAACAGCCTGTATTCAGACGTGTCTACTCCAGAGCACAACAAGCACTTTCACGTCACTCTGTGTAAAGAACTTGTCATTTGGACTTAGACAAAATTACCGAAGAACATTTTAATAAACTACAAAGTATCTTTCCATCTGTCTACATTTATTTATAAACTACCCTGTCAACATCTTCATCATCAACACAAGTGGTCTTGCTTCCTGCAAAATCATAATATACTCGTAGTCAACGGCTATCAGAATATCACTCTGACCGCTCCAACCTACGAGAATATTACATTATCAAATAAAGTTAATTCTATTGTAGACTTTAAGCTAAATTCAAATTTGTTTTCAGAATTCTAATCGCTTCACTAGATTAATTGGCCTGTTGTCAATAGAACACGTCTATAATCCTATGTTGCGTGTGTGTTAGACAAAAACAGAAAATTCCAACTGGAACCGCCTTAACTTAAGCTCATTTCTGTAAGTTGCGACGTATTTGTTTAGGCCTCGAAATTACACTATCTGTTTTGCTGCACTCTGTATTCTTATAAAGCCTTTTGATCGATTGAATATTATGTTCTTCATTGCTTCAACCAATATGATTGTGCCTGCAAAACGTTTAAATATTACTTAAAAAATAAGAAAATATTAACTAAAATATAACTAAATATGTAAAATAATTATAGTTTGTATATAAATCAAAATTTTAAATATACATTTTGAAACCTACACTATCACACCTATAGCTCTAATAAATAGTGTATGGTTTTTTTTCAAACACTAAACCTTCTTCTATAAAGTCCTCTGAACAGTAGAGAAAATGTCAGCGACCCAACGCGTCTGTTATTTAGAGGATTCACTGTAATATTAAACTGCGTTTAGAATATATTTTGAGTGTAGATCAATAAGTTTTAAAATAGTCAAGTAGTCAAGGCAGTAGAAATAAAATAGTTTTCAGTGGCAAATTCTCCAAGTATGCTAAGCATGGCCGTATGCTTAAGAAGAATAACATAAGTAGGTACCTATTATTTAAATCACTTGTAATCTTGTACAAATGTAGGGATAACCTATTGTAAAATATTTTTCTTTTATGATTGTATTTATTTATATATGTTAATTATATTTTATTTCAAATATAAATCAATAACTTAAATCAATTGACTTATCATTTTAGAAATTCTAAAACGCAAACTCGAGTTGAGTTCAGATAAAATTATGTTTTATAAGAATATACCCTTATAGCTATACCTCTTTTATTACTTAATTAATTAATACTTGTTTTTTTACATAATTTTAAATAAAATGTTTCGATTCAATTTTAAGTGCATATTTAAAAATAAATGCATATTTTGTAGCATATTAGAGCATTTGTAGAAGCATATTTTGAGGTCTTTTTGTGCATATAAATCCGGTCTCTAGTAATTACTAATTAAGTTACCAGTACCTAACCTACTTATTAATTATTTTGTTTATTTAAGTACCTAGCATCAAAAACATTTAATATGACTAATTAATATACAATGCTTGTGATAGAAGTTGGCAGCGTCTTATTTTCCGAGGTGATACGGTGTCCCGGGTTTCGTATCGCCCCAGAATGGAATAATGTGGAGTAATAAATTATTATTCGTTCATAACTTTCATAATTCATATGTAAGTTTGGGACTTCTGGCTTTTTCATGTATTTTTGAGTTTTGAGTTTTTATTTCCAAATTTTTAATAAGTTTTATGTATTTTTCGAAAGTAATGTACAAATTTAACTATATAATATAATATTTTTATAATATTATAAACTTACTTATTTTTAGACCTCCCTGAAAACACGCCGCTGATAGTAGGTAATCTTAAGATTTTTACAATTATAATGAAATAATAATTCTACTTATATAATAAATGTACAATAATTAAATATGATATATAATACGTTATATGCACCTAGATACTATAATTAATAATTATTATAACTTACGAGATTTAATTACCTATTACTATGTCATTGGCTAATAATTTCATAGTTTTTCAATTTAACTCAATATACAATTAGGATAAAATTATATAATCCTAATTACGTAATAATAAATGTACGAGCATAATAATATAGGTATAAAGATAGAATGTTGATAATTTTTACATTTCTTTACATTGATCCTATAAAATGACATCTTAGTTAAAAATTTGTTTCATACTCCCTTGATTCAGAATATACTAATGTAATTTTGCATTTTTAGCAAGCCTAGATTAAGGCCTATAAGGGAAGTGACCCTTATAAGAATACCCAAGTACGGCAAATACTGTCGATTACGATTTATGGACTTACGACGATTGAAACATTATGACTATAGATATCACACAGCACATATAAATTTATTCAATATTTAATAAATATTTAAAAAAAAAATTGATATATTGGAATAAATGTTAATTTCCATTGGTCATAAGTTTTTAAATATTAATTTAAACACATACTATATCAGTTTAAAAATAATAAAATACATGGACAAGATTTTTTTTTATAAGAATTTAAAGTTGCTATATTGACAAAATGTATAAAATTGAAATTCGCTTTGTAGTTAAAAATTATAAAATATTCAATTTTTATTGCTGAGAAACTAGGTTCCACGCAAGTAGTTCATTCTGTACCAAAAAAATCACTTAACACATTACACAGTTTCTTTTTATAGTGATTTTAAGTTCAAATTTGAACAAAACTAGGTACATACTAAACCCTAAGAATACCTAACAATTTTAGTTACCTAGGTAGTTTGTTGTAATTTAAAAATACTATTTGTGGGTACTTCAAGCTTTTGAGTATATTATTATATTTTATACACCCAATGAAATTTTCAAATGCAATCTTTTTGTCAACAATTAATTTAAGTAGTTACTTTATTGTAGAACTAATACGCCTAATCGTAAAAGTATATAATTTCCTTACAATAATATAAAATCAACCTAGTATTATTATAAGATGACAGACCGTCTTCGATCAGAATCGTTTTTCATACACAGTGATTTGATTAAATTAATACATTCTATTATTGAATTTA
>NC_042493.1:114511533-114511699 GCF_005508785.2 Acyrthosiphon pisum
AATTTAACACAACCATTACAGTGATTTTTTAGACATTCAATATAAAGCAATTTCCCAGTGGTTTTTAAAAGCGCCGGGAAAAACAAAAGAAAAATTAAGGAAAAACGGGAATTTTTACGCAAAATCGATTTTTCATAAAATTGAATTTGGTTTTTGGTGTAACTTT
>NC_042493.1:114511799-114517510 GCF_005508785.2 Acyrthosiphon pisum
GATCCTGAATTATTATGAAAATATTCATTTTTTCAGTCGGTTTTGCCCCGTGTTCCCTTACAATAATAACAACAAATTGAGCAATTTGCGCCTTCTATCAAGTATCATAAGTGGCGATTCGCGCCTACGATTTACAATCACAATAATATATCGCACACCGAATTGCGCACGGCAAAAAACATTATAATTTAATGGGCGATTCGCGCCACGATAAATGATAATGCGGGTTCCCGCTTTGACATCGTATTGTGGACTGAGGACTGCGAGTGCCGTATTAAATTCGCATATCGGTGGACCGACGGCGGCTGATACGCAATGGGCGTAATCTACGATTATATCCAAGAAAAAAGGTACAAAAATAAGACACGCAATAACGAATATGACGCGTTTGTGTGTGTGTGTGTGTGTGTGTGTGTGTGTGTGTGGTTGAGCCAATCGGTGGCGGGACATAATATAATATTATGGCGATTATTCTGTCGTGGCGGAGACACTGTATGTATATTATGTTCATCGTACGTCAGTCTAATAAGATTAATATAGTTATTTGTTAGTTGTAAGCTCCTTGACATCGTTTAAAGGTACAAAATTATGTGAGGCAAATTAATATTTTGTACGGGAAACGCCGGGCGGAATAGGTAGTATTATAATATATATTATCTTATATTGTAAGACGTATTAGGCCTATTTCACAGCTCCTGCGTTTTGTACGCGTCATTAATTGTTTTTCACTTGGCGTGTTCACTAGTTAAAGCTGAAAGTTCACGATGAATTCGCAAATTATAATAATTAAAAAAAAAATTTTTTTTATAATGCAACGCTATTTTCGGAGACAAAAAAAATAGAAGAAAAACGTAAAGTTCGTCGCATTTGGGTTCACCTAATGATAGAGGAAAGAGCACTTAAAAGGCACTTTCGTCACACTTTACTCTGATTTACGAGAAGACAACAAAAAGTTTTTCAACTTCTTTAGAATGTCAATTACGTAATTTAATAAACTTATAAGTAAGCTTGAGGGTAGCGTATTAGTATTCAACCATTGCCGCATACCTATCATTATAATGGAAAGATTATGTATAATGTTAAGGTAAGAATGACATATTTTAAAATACCTAAAATTAAGTAGAATAGTTATAATTACTATTTAGTAGTCAATATATTCTAAAAGTTAATTAGAATCAACAATTATTTTTAATATAAAAAATATTTGGTTTTTTACTCGTTACCTATAATACATTTGGTATAATTGATAGGAGTTTTAGATAGGGAGTTAAAAGTTTATTATTTAATGTATCATTATTTTCGTATCATATTATAGTGTTTGCGTATTTGCACAGGATTCGATACCGATAGTTTCTGAGAAGTTTAGTATAATATTGAATTAGCCAATTATTTACTATATCCAATGCATCCACCATCCATGTCGTGTAAAATATTATTTTGTGCATCCATGTCGTGTAAATGTGTTCATATAGTACCTGACTAGTAAGTGATCATAATTTAGTGTCACTGAGAGGACATATTATGCAAATTGGAGGTCTCCCGTACGAAGGTATTCACGCATAAGTATATGTCACTATGCAAAGCTGGGCAGTAACTAGTTAAAAAGTTAAAATGTAATAGAAGATTCCTTATTAGGTTATCTAATTTTATCAACAACAACAAAAGGTAGTCAAGTGGAAGTTGCACTGCTGTACAGTGTATAGTAGGCGGGTAAGTGGGTGTCGCTCTGCCGTACAGTAGGTTACGAATGGGTTACTATATAATGGATGGTATTAAATTTGAATTCAATGGTACAATATCATTGTTTAAGAAAAATGATACTGAGTGGAGACAATATGTCAGTCAAGGTATAAGAATTAAGAACATAAATATTAAAAAAAAATTGACCTATGTATATATAATAAATTCCAAATTAACCATATTACAATAACTATTAGGTACCTATAACGTGTTATACATAAACAACAAACCGTGATACTACCATAGACCATATTATTGTCGTAGACGTGCTGTATCATGCATAATCCTGCATTCCTACAAACTAGGTTAAGATAACAATTAGGAAATAAAATAACAATTAATATAATTTTAAGCATACATGACTATAAGCAACGATAAGCAAGCCTGGGCAAGTTAATGATAATTTTTAACTGAGTTAAGTTAATGGAAAACATTTTAAAAAGTTTAAAGTTAACAGATAACCTATTTTTTTTTAAACTCCGTTAAGTGGCATTTTAGTTTTAGTTACATGAACATTTTCAATTAACTTATTAACTTAAGTTAAGTTATTTTTTGTTATATATAATATCTATATAAATACCCATTAATATGGTTTAAACAGAGTAGGACTGTCCCGGACCGCTAGTCTGCAATTGCAGACGGGGCCCCGGCTTCTCTATGGTAATTGCAGGGGGCCCCTGATTTTGTACCTTTTATTATTTTTTTTTTTTGTTTAGAGAAAATAAAAATACGAAATTAACATTTTTTTTTTTCAAATCAGAAAACGTATTATTGTTTACAATCTTGAGAAGTTCTCAATAATTAGTAAAATGATGACATTGTCATTCTTCGAATTTAATAGCTGTCTATATACAAATATGTATCATTGATTATAAATAGTGTAAAATTGTTGTGACTTTTAAGAGGACGTCGCACCTATGTTGTCTCCGCCTTACATACATATGGCATAGCAATAGCATAGCAAAAACGTTTTGGCGTGGCAAAGAACCGAGAAGGCTACAGCCTACAGTTATAACGAAGAAACAAAATTTTCACCGCTTATAAAGGAGAACTTTGGCTGTGCAATATAATTTTTATTTTTTTGATATCACTTATACGAAAAAAGTTCCTATTGTTTTAAAATCCATTATTATTTGTGTTTTTCAAACTTTAATTACTTTTTTTAAAGTTCCGATAACGAAAAAATAAAAACGATATTGCACAGCCAAAGTACTTTTTTTATGGGGTGAAAATTTCGTTTCTTAGTTATGACTGTAGCGTTCTCGGTTTCTTCCCGCGCAAAACAGTTTTTTGCTATGTTGTACCTATACATTCGTAAGACGGTATGACTTGGTATTCGCATTATCACTGATTGTAACCAAGCCCAGATTAAAGAGGGGGCAGGGGGGCCATGGCCCCCGGGATTCGATAATAAGGATTTATTGAGGGGCATCTAATTTACCCATTACTTTTTTCGTTATAGTCTATATAACACTGCATAAATCATCTAAAAAAAAAAATAGATGATTATTTAGCTAGGAAAAAAGGGAAAATTTAAAATAATAAAAATCATAAATATTGTTGAACACAGGAAATAGCCAATAGATTTTCTACACATAGGCACTGAATTAATAGAATTATGTAGTAGGTACCCGGTGTGCAATTGAGTGACTTAAACTACTAAGTGATATTCTGTTTAGATCTCAAATTTGACCTCCCTTGTTTATGTCCATTAGTTATCCCGTGGACATTACTAAAATCCCATCTCAAAAAGGACTTACCTGCGTAGGCTTATTAAAATTTAAATTGTAATGTAAACGTATGAATCTCTATGTGAAGCTGTATAAAGATCTCAAAATTGACTACAAAATTAAATTATATTTATCATCGCACGGAGTCACTAAAATCGTATAAGGACTTCCGGGCGTAGTGAAATTTGTAATTCCTATGTAAAGTAAAAAAATTAAATAACTATGCGAAGTTTTATTTAAGTCTCAAATTCAACTCCACATTTTAATTTCTATTCATCATCACATGGATTTCAATTTGTGTTGATCAATCTGTGATTACTATAATTATACTATGTAAAGTAAAAATGTAATAATACCTATATGTATATATTTTTAGAGGTCTCGAAATTAAAAATTTCTATTTTTCATAGTAAAATATAAATTATATTTCTTTATATGCATGAATATAGTTGCATAAATAATAACCACGGATATATAAATATATTATTGGTAGGTACCTAAATAGTATATAATAAATATAATACATCGTAACGAAAGTGCACTACGCGTAGGCCAGGGGTGACGAGCGTTCGGCTATCGGTTTTCGTAAAATTAGTAAACTTATAATAATATAGACAAATAGACTAATACAATATATATATAAATACCCATATAGGTATATATGAAATAAAATAATAACGCATGTATATACTCTAATAATAATATAATATATACATAATAATAATGTATAATATGTACGAGCAGTATGACTGCGCAGGGTTTTATCTTGGTGGTTGTTATCGTTCAGATTGTGTCTATCGAGAATTCATTATATAATATTATAAATTATTTATAAATATTGTTATCGATGTGGCGATGTGATGCACTGTATTTTTAGAAATTAAAAGACGGCCAATCGGAATTGGATGTTCGTGACTCCACGACGTTCACTTCGCCATCAGTTGACACTTCGAGTTTTCACTGCAGTTATCGTCATTTACCTAGTTGTTCATGCTCATAATATTTTGCGGTTAGAACTTTCTTTATAATAGTGTATGTCTTCTCAGTATTTAATACTTAAATATCTACTGTTTACTGTTTGATCTGCGCTCTGTGACTCGTGTACCTATTGGCTACAGCAGATGTATAACTGTGCAAGTTATACCTAGTATTAGGTACCAGATAATATTTAGTATATTGTACCAATATCGTATTGGTGTACCTAACTTGCAACTACACACTAAACATTATGATGGTAATTATAACAGGTAATTATATTTTTCAATTACCTAATATAATAATTGCTTTAATTATAAATCTACTTATCTACACACGTTTTTTTCGTATTACCTATGTTACCTATATTTAAACTCTATACATCCCTTCATCCATCACATTAGCTGTATGTATGTGCATATTAATTGAAGGCAGGTGTAAAAACAATTATTACAAATAATTAAAAAATGGTACCTACCTACTAGTATATTTATCATGATGAAATTAAGCATTATAAACAGGACCAATAGGCAATAATTAATGTTCTACATGTGTAATAAATACTAATTATTAATTTAATAGGTAGTAAAATGACTAATGAGATACATTTAAATACCTATATAGTCCTATAAATTATTTAATTTGTTTCTATAGTCATGGACTATAGGTTTATTTGAGGAGGAAAACAAGTACTCTGTACTCCCATCAAATTGGTTGATCCGGGTTGGTGAAAATGTATTTTGTCAATCGCCAAAGAAAAGAATAACTGATGCAATGATTAAAATGGCAGAAAAGCCAACAAAAGATTGGACACTGTTTTCAGTAAAAGTTATTGAAGAATATCGTAAGTAATTTTAAGTAACTATCTACGATCTACCTATATAATATATAATACTATTTTTTAAATATATTGTAATATATTATTATAATCATAGACGCACACACAGGGCTATGATTTTTTAGGGGCCAACGGGACTTATACCTGAATCATATTTCACATAAATTTGTCATAAATAGGCACCTAAATTACGAGTGTGAAGTTGGGTGACCAAAGCTAGGTGACTAATTTTTTCGTGTGGATAGTGATAAGAGCCCTTGTATGCTCGGTTGCATTACAGTATTTTCTAGGCGCCCACCTTTTATATAGCCGTTTGTATGATCTACTTCCATTTCTAACCACAAGATAGCGGCAAAAGATTCATCACGAAATATTTTGTTGTCACTTCGTAAAACTCTCATATTATGTTTTTAAGTATTATAAAATGG
>NC_042493.1:114518044-114521126 GCF_005508785.2 Acyrthosiphon pisum
TGTGCAGGTTAGTAGTTTATATGTACATGTTTTATGTTGAATGTGTGTTATTGTTTATCATTTTATTTTCTTTATTTCTTAAGTGTTAGACTAATATATAAAGTAATGTTTTGCTATTGATTTGCTTGAATTCCATTTTGAGCTTAGAGTAAGTTAAAGATATTTAATGCTGCTATATGATGTTTTAATTATGTGCCATCTTGTGGTGAATTATACTATTGTACCTATGCAATTTTATTGATATAGATGCTAACGGAATATATTGATGATTCACAGAACACCCAACGGTGATTTCCAAAACAATCCTATTATTGACGAAGTTCGAGTCGGGACGAAAGTAATAATATTAAGTTCAAATTTGGACGAAATTACATCTTAAAAAACATAGAATAACTATTTTATTTATTTTGTTGTTATTATATAATATAATTCGTGGGTACTTGAAACTTTTAAAGTATACTTTTATATATCTATGACAATTGACAGTATCACGATTTGTTTTGATGTATAACACGTTATAAGTACCTAATGGATATTGTGAATATTATAGGTAAATTTTTTGTTTTAAGACCATTGATATAAGTCAGGGCTTATTAAAACCGGGGATATGACTTTATAAACTTTTGTTAATCGGTTACCACTATCCGCTTTCCAAACTGCAGATAAAGTAGATAACCGATTTAGGGTTCTCAAAATTTACGTTTTTTAACGGTTTTCGTGAAAAACTGGTAAACGGTTTTAAGCCCTGATATAAGTATAATATGTTATAATGCTATAATATTATGTCTTATAGTATAAGACTTATACCTAGACTTTCATACCGTCTCCGCTCAGAATCGTTTTTCTTATACAATGATATTATATGTTTGAATTTAAATTTAATACCATCCATCAGTGACCCACTTGTAACCTGCTGTACAGCATAGCGACATCCACTTGACCGCTTTTTTTTTTATTACATACATTCGGCAAATCATATATTATTATTATTATGATCAACGCAGGATATTATACAAACTACAAATGTACATACGGCCGACCAACAATTTTGCTATAGACATTGATTTATTGATTTAAAAAGAATTAATATTAAATAGCTCAACACTTCTGAAAATGTTGGATGGTAGAAAAATAAAAAGTATTTACTAGTTTTTTATGTAGGAATTTAAAATAAAATTATTGTGGATGATGTGACATGATACAGTCATAATATACCTAGGTACTTTATTTTAATTTAATTATTCAGAACATCTGTCTCAGATAAAATATTATTTTATAATAATACCTATTGTAATTTTTAAATTGATTTATATAGTATTCTTTATTCCTTATATATATTATATTATGTGTATTTGTCATAAACTAGTAATAATAATAACTCCCTATCTCCAATACAAGCTGCATAATATAATATTCTATTCAAGTGATATTATCCTCAGTTCTGACCATACATTATATAATACATTAATTATTACATGTTATGCATAACTAATGTTTTAATGAACCTTAATGTTATACATTTTATAACTTATAAAATAATTTTTCTCACAAACTCCTTATACAAACATTTACCTGTGTCATATTCTTGAATAATTAAAAACAAACAATTAAGCAACTTGTAAACTTAAAATTTAACTATAGATTACTCTTATTTACAAAGTTGCATTTAAATCTCAACTTCAATTCAAGAACCAATGATACCCAAGTGGAAAACAAAAATATCCATATAATTTAATAAATATTATATTTATTTTCATTTTTTTCATTTTTTTTTTTTTTTTTTTGCTGATGTTGTAGCTGTTGTTGTTGCTGTTGTTGTTGTAGCTGTTGTTGTTGCTGATGTTGCTGTTGTTGTTGCTGTTGTTGCAGCTTCAGCCTTTTCAGCTGCCCTGGCAGCCTTTGTGGCTGCTCCTTCCACCGCAGTCTTGTGGCAGGAGTCAGCCACATGGCCATTCCAGCCACAATTCTCGCACCCTATGAAATCAAAAAAAATTAATATATTATGTAAATTAACAATGAAATGGATTATTGTGTACGTAAAATGTTGTACGTTAGTAACTCATTTAAGATCCTTAAATAAATGACACTTAGGCTATTACAAGAACAAAATATAGACAGCCCATAACAATACTATATTATAACATAAAGAAAGAGAAGAAAATATATATTTGCTTATATTAATATTATAGTTATGTGAGAATTGCATGCTACAAATTGTAATTATTTAATTTATATTAACTATTTAATGAATTTATATTTCAAATTGTGTACTCATGGGCCACGAACATGAAATTTAACTAAATAATAAATTTACTTACGCTGGCGTCTGTAGGCGGGTGCGGGTCCCTCTGCAGGGACCTCTGGAGGGTCCGCTCTGCCACGGCCACCACGACCGCGGCCGCCACGACTACGATCGTTGCCACCGCCGCCACCGCGACCACGATCGTTACCACCGCCGCCACGGTCGTTACCACCGCCGCCACGATCGTTGCAACCGCCGCCACCGCTCGTCCAGCCGCCGCCACCACCGTTATTCCAGCCACCGCCGTTATTCCAGCCGCCGCCGCTGCCACCACCACCACCGCCGCCCCCTCCTTCTGCCCCAAAATATACGTACATACTACATTGACATCTAGAATATAAGTACATTCAATTATTATAGGTATAAACTATAAAGTTATATTATACAATAAATAAATGCAGCCACTGAACCACGGTTATTTATAGTTTATCCAACAAGATAGGTACTGCTCTAGCGCGAGTGTCCAAACCAGGGTTGCTACTAATTTTTTTCTTAAAAAATGTGAGAATAGTGAGTATTTTTTTCAATTAAGTGAGTAATATTCTAGTAAAGAATGAGTATTATTTTCATATTATAGGTGTTTTTTAAACAAAAATATAAAAATAAAATACAACAGTTTAAAATATTTTCAGTTGTTTTTTACTTTTTCAGTTTATTATATACAAGTTATAAATAATACATATAAAATAATTTTGTTTAAATATTAATAATATGTGCTTCTGCCTACAATACCTAAATTATATAACATAAATAAAATTTTATTTAACCAACAAACATAAC
>NC_042493.1:114522556-114524053 GCF_005508785.2 Acyrthosiphon pisum
GTAAAAGTGGTATGTATAAGATTTATAAATTTTTTTAAATTTATACATTTAAATAATACCTTAATTTTTAAAATTATAGGTATTTTAAAACAGCTATATGCACGTTCCCAATTCACTACGTGTTCCGAAAATCTTATATCACTAAGTGATATTCCTCAAGAAAAACAAATTTCTCTACGATCTGCAGCTACAGAACAATCAATTGGAAATTGACAAGGTTTTTTTAAATGTACTTGTATCACTAAATGCACCACTAATCGATGTATATGCCGTAAAAATGGTGTTTTGTGCAATTCAAAATGTCACCAAAATCGATCGTGTACTAATTTTGACAAATAGTGTAGATAATATAATTGTTATTCATTGTAACGTAATATAAAAAAAAGTTGTAAATATGACTATAAGATAGATCCAAAACCATTCTTGTATAAAATATTTTTTTTAAATGTTTATTCATTTTTATGATTTATTAGATTTTTTTAGAATAATTTATAATATCAATTAATATTAATAATATTCGTTTATCCACTTTAACTAGTTATCAATTTAAAATGTAAACACTTTAACGATTCATTATCTGTAATTCTATAATATAACTAGTTATTTTATGCATTTTCTAGATAAAGTATTTATATAATTTGAATGTAAACACTTTAACTAGAATGTTACGTTAAATTATAAAATAACTGGTTTAATACTTTAACGGTAACATATATATATTAATTTTTTGAATGATATTATAATATAGTATAATATAATATTATATACGTATTTGCAATTAAATATTAATAATATGTTTATTATAGATACTAATTAAAGTTTAAAAAATATTTGTTCAACCATTTTCATGAGGTTATGAGCAGTGGTGTATTGGTAAATATATTTATGGGTATACGCACCAATAAAATATGTACGTAACCTAAACGATCAAATTATATCATCGTATATATTATCATTGATTATAAATACTAGTATTTATAATCAATGATATTATATATCGTTATTGCAGTTCAATTAGTACATAGTTTTTAACATTATTTTATTAATTTTTTTATAATGTAACCATAAGCGTGTATACGGTGGGTGCCTAGGGTGCCTGGGCTGCCCCTGCAATTTTCGAAAGGCGCCGGTCAACCAAGTTTTAAATCTAGTGGTTTACAGCTTTTATTTAGAAAAAAAAATGTCATGCATTGTTTATTTTGTTCTAATAATATTATATTGCATTGTCGAATTGATTTATGATTCTATCACAAATCCCGGTAATAATATTATGCGGGTAACTGCCAACTGGTACAATTGTTATAACTAGGACTCGGATGTTGTTGCTAAGTAGGTTATACATATGTTTCAAACGAGTACCAATTAATATAATATAAAAATTTTAAGTGCAACTTTTTCCAATTTTTGACCTTTTTTCAATTTTATTGCAATTTTGTTGATTGTCGTCATTTTCAATACAATTTTATGTATTAATTTGTGTTTTCGCTTTTTTTTGTT
>NC_042493.1:114524153-114529137 GCF_005508785.2 Acyrthosiphon pisum
TTATTCAAACATCCTTTCAGTTCGACAATAGATCAATTCACTCTATGATTAAAACTTACTACACAAATTTAGCACAGATTTACTATGTTATACACTTGTACATTTGTAAGACGGTAAAAACACAAGTGTGTGATGCATTCTCAAAATCATTTTCAACTAAATATTTATATTAATTTTAATTTTAATAATAATATAATATCAAGTTATACACTTTTTAAATTTAATTATTAACTATTACATCAAAAAACTTCATATTCTATAAAATAGAGTATGGAGTTTTTTGATATAGAGTCTATATTATATTATATTATTATGTATAATTTGAAATGTTGGAAATGTTATTTAATTAAAAATGTATATTTCAATGAATACAATAGTTATATATTTTATAAAATTTGGTATTTTTACTAATGTACATGAAATATTTATTCAAAATTAATTGATAAATAGTTAAAATATATAATATAAAAATATTCAATCTATGTTCCAATCAAGTGTTTTTTATACCAAAAACGGGCTCTAAAGTCGTCTGAACAAGTCAAAAATGCTGCTGAATTTGGAGAATGCACAATTGAACGAATAGATCCATTATGTCCTGAAAAATAATTCACAATTAAAATATTTTAAGAGTCATTTGTTGTCTTCGTCTTACAAGTGCATAACATAGTAAAATAACATTCAGAAAAAAGCGTTTAGCTCCGTTAGTTTAAAAACTAGAGTGAATCCACCTATTATGAAACTTGATGGTAAGTATATTATCTGTGTTTGTTTGTGGGTTTTTTACTATAGTTCAATTTTTTAGCAAGTTATGTGTATATAATATAACATAAATTAAAAATGCTTATAACCTATTTAAAAACTGTTTTATTGTAAAAAAAACTCACACACAAACACAGATAATGTTCTTACCATCAAGTTTCATAATAGATTGATTCATTCTAGTGATCTGCTGAGCGTACATTTGCAATGTTATGCACAACCAATATCTGTGTAGCGTGCTCTTAATAATATAAATGCATTTAAGAAAACAAATTACCTAGAGATAAAAGTTGCTGCCGACAAGCATTGCGTGCATTCCATGCACACAAAGATGTAGTGACTTCATCTGGAAACATGACATACTCCTCAGTATGATTAAAAAATGCTTGCGTACGATGTACTTGTTTTCCTATTTAGAAAAATTGATTATTTACACAGTTTTAATGAAAACAAACATTAGTTTACCAGTTGTTCCAGCTCCAGTATATTCAATCAGACATCTACTAGTGGATAATTCCCAAAGTTTCACTAAAGAATCTTTGCCTGATGATAAGATGTACTACAAATGATAATAGAAACTTATTTTATATGGGTAATGTTTATAAAAATAAACATATTATAAACATTTATTAACACTATAAAATTATAAAATTTTAAACATTTTCACCTTTCCATTTCTTGTAAATGTCACAGAACACACTTGACTACCATTATGTGCTTTTTCAAATGTGTTAACACATTTATTAGATATACCGTCCCACAATTTAATTGAACCATCTCGACTAGAAGATACAAAATACTTGGCACCTGGTTCATACCTAATATATCATAATAAGCTATACAAATAATTGAATAGACATTACACATTAGATAATTTTTGTATACTTTATTGATGTAACAGGACCAGTATGTTGATGACTAGGAACTGAACAAACATAACATTGAACTGTATTTACATCATAAAACCTTATGATTGGGCTATTGGTGCCCATTACCATATAGTCTCCACCTGGATGAAAACTTATACATGTTATAGGTTCGGCATCCTATAATGTTATTATATGTGGTTAAAATAATTTGAGAAAAGTAAACTTGATTATACATCTTACGTTAAGTGTCTTGAAGGCTTTCTTCATAGATGTTTTTGAATAATCAAAAAGTTTAACATGACAATCTCGAGAGCCCGAAGCTAAAATTGGCTTGTTAGGGTGGAACTCTAAGCATGTCACTTCTTCCAAATGATCATACAAAGTCCGAATTACTGGATGACCCTGTCCTTCATGATTATCATTTCTGCCAATATCATGTGTTTTAGCCAGCATTCTTTCAACATCCAAAATCTAAAAATGTTATTTTATTAATTCATTACATTTTATGTTCTAAAATATAATTACTTTGATTGATGCATCACTGCTTCCTGTTGCAATTAATTGACCATCAGGACTAAATGCACCAGCCCTACAGGGTCCTTTGTGAGATGTTACATATATAGTTTCATACAGCGACGGTTCAGGAGCAGTACAAATAACATTAGTTTCAAATTCTATGTCTAATCAAATCAAATAAATAATTTAATATACAGATATATGTGACAAATAAATCACTAAGCATACCAATGCCTGGTCCAATTAACATTTGTTGAATTGGATTTAAGTTTAATGTTTGTTCAGATTCTTTTTGTCTATCGGTTTCATGTTGTAAACCTCTTGTCACTACACTCATGAGTCGATCCGATGGAGAACAAGGTGGATTAGCGTTTACTTGAGTAGCTAAGCTTAAAGCAATTGCGGAATGACCATCATAAAAGAGTTGACTAAACAAAGTTGAAATGTGTTTAAATAAAAAAAAATATGGTTTATATTTTACTAGGATTTGTACTTTACCTTATTATGAGTCTGTATAAATTATCTCTATTCTTAATACACATTGAAGGATTGGAATTATTTATATTACTACTCATCTTAAATGCCTATTGAACTCAATCTCAAATAAAAATAATTAATAGATAAATTAACTAACTAATAGTAACACAATATACAATTATTGTTCGAGTTTTTTTTTTATCATACTATTAAAAACACAACGATACCAAACGCACAATTCATCAACTCGAGTTTACTGTACTTTAACTCTTTATTTAATTACTATTACAACATAATCTTCAACATAATATCACTAACCACCGAGTGGCGTACTCATAACGACTACTGACTGTCTGCGCTCAGCGGCCTGCGCTTGTGCAACACTAACGAGTGCCTTACAAAGCAGGCTAGTCAACAACACCTTAGATCATTTATACAACACTGTAGAATGTAGTCTGTAGAAAATTATTGTTTTCCTTATGAATGTTTGGCCGGAACGGATAAAGTTTGAGGATATGATAACACTATCAGTTTTGTACACAGGGTACTCTGTGACTCTACTTTTTTGTTCCCTATTTATACGGTCCACGCGAATGCATTCCGAAATTTAACGGCCAGAGTTGTACCATAGATATCAAAGAATGGATAGGCCCGCGCTCATCATACGGGAACGAACATGAAAATATTTCGAGATTTAGATGTCTTCAGCTTAACACAAATATAATATTTATATAATTATTGTATATTATTGTGGTGAGCCATCACCACAATACTCCCCCTCTACGGTCCGCCTGTTGCGGTTGGCGACACCGACCCCCGTCCGCCACGTCGAGGCGTGCCGGTCGCCGAGCTTGGCTCACCCTCTCTGTAACAACACCCGACGCGTACACACGTACCACTCACGACTCGAATCCCTAGTCCTGCGCATCCAGCCCGCACGACCGGACTGACTACAATCGACGTGGCAACGTCGCGGTCGGCCCCTTTTCGGTCCCCCCGACGACCGGCACCGAGAGGCAACGTCGCGGTCCACCTTCGCCGACATTGTTCAGCCTCGGAGACAACACCGTCGTTACCACCGCAGCACAACCGGCCCCCATCATTCGTAATAATTTCACTTTCGGCTCAATGAACAATAAACATCTTATTAGTTCAAACTCAATGTGTTATAATATCATCATCTACCCACCTCTTATCGAGTAACACCCAAAAATGTTGGCTACGAGCAGTCTTGTAAAGAATACTTTTATTTTGCATTCGGAATACAATTCGAATAAATGAGAATTAAGGTATTTAGAATACGTATAGGTATTCGAATAGTTCTTAAAAATATATTTAGAATACTTTTTTCCACAATTAGATTTTGTCAGTTTTTGAATTATTAGTAATTAAGATTAATAATTTATTATTAATTAAACATACACCGTAATCATAAGATATTTATACATTTTGACCGCATATGATACGGCCGATACGGGCCATCCGGGATACAACACATTGGTGTTTATAAAAATAATCATATCATGGGCCAATATTATAACATTCGTTTAAAGAATAAAATTAATGTTCATGATTTATTTAAAACTATTTTTCTGAATAGGAAAAAAGGATTTTTTTAATGTATAAAAAATACAAATAAAAGTATTCAGAATACGTATTTGAATACCTTTTAAAAAAAGTATTTAAAATAGTATTCGAATAAAAAAAAAGTATTCAAATACTTTTATTTAAATACTTTACAATAGGGATGGGCCGATACTAAAACCCATTCTCGATATGGTTCATACCCACGTTGCCGAATCCCAATTCGCCGACAACTCAATTTGCCGACAAATAGACCAGTTTTAAAATATTTTTAAAATATTCCCTTTTCGCCGACAGTCTAGTTTGCCGACGTCTCGGTTCGCCGACAAATTATTAATAAAGTTTTAATTTTCCCGATTCGCCGACAGTTGACAATGATCTTATCGAAAACGGATAAGATAGCGATAATATTACTATGGTATATTATTAATATAAGTTTTTAAATGATGTTTAAATGTTTATCCACACATAAAAATATAAAATCCACATGTAGTATAGATTGGTGAATTTAGTTCAGTCCTCCAGCCGTCTTTACAGCGAACTTTAGGATAACTATATTGAAAAGTGCTTTATTCTTATTACAAATTTAATTAAAAATGGAATGGTATAAAATCAAATCTGAAAAAGAACGAGATTTACTAGTGGTCGATAATTTTATTCATCGCATTGATAGAATACGGGACACAACTGAGTATTATAAATGTATTCAAAATTGCGGCGGTCGTGCTATTTTAAAAAACAATGCCGATGTTGTATTGTCGAAAAAACACGATCATCCA